>NC_035108.1:179825175-180129342 GCF_002204515.2 Aedes aegypti | reverse complement strand
TTTGCTACAGACCTGCAACAATTGATATTGGAGAGGCTATCGACCCTTCGGATTATGTTCTACAAATGAGTTCGATTCCCGGTCGGTCCAGGATCTTTTCGTAATGGAAATTTCCTTGACTTCCCTGGGCATAGAGTATCATCGTACTTGCCACACGATACGAATGCGAAAATGTCAGCTTTGGCAAAGAAAGCTCTCAGTTAATAACTGTGGAAGTGCTCATTGAACGCTAAGCTGAGAAGCCGGCTCTGTCCCAGTGAGAACGTAATGCCATGAAGAAGAAGAAGAAGTAGGTATTAGAGCGAAATGTTTCGGCATTTGAATATGTCTGAAAAACAAAGACCGCCAAGCCAAAACATTCCGCACAGATGAAAGTTTTATTTAATATATTTTGGTGCGACTTATAGTTCACAATAATCTATGCGATAAAAACACAAACATACAAAATGTGTGATAATATGGAACCTAGTAATAAAATAAGTTGAAATTACATGAAAACTAATATGTACAGTGTTTATTCTTTGAATATGGATGGTAAATTGCTTATTGTAATAACAATTCTTGGGAAATCCGGGAATCCCGGGAAACAGAAAATCATTTTCCGGGCAATCCTTAGCAGCATTGGGAATTCTACACGGATAAAAATCCGATCCCCAAATCATGATTTACAAATCATGAAATTCATAAATTGATTAGGTCATAATATCAGGATCACATATCATGGTTCCTGGAGTCATAATCATGATTCTTCATAAGCGTAACATCCAGGGTGAAAACACTAAGCGGTGCTCTTTGCTTCAATTCATTCGTTTCGATCACCTCGATTTCAACAAGATACCGTGGTAGTGTTGTATGACACAGGACTCTTAATCGGAAGGTTCGTGGTTTGATTCTCAGTTTTTGTTTTTTTTTTCATTCATTTTTATTTTGTTGATCATAAACGGATGCGCGACAGCGCGACTCAGCTTTTTTGGCATTTAATCATGATTCCGAGCAACCAGCAACAAAAACATAACGCGTGTGTTGCGTTACGGCAATCTGACTCATGATATCATGAGTTCAAATCATGGTGTATTTTCATAAGATGAAAACACGCCGGAATCATGATATCATGAGCCATAATCTTGTTTTTGGATTCTGATTTCTACCCGTGTAGTTAAATTTCACAACAATTAAGAACATTCCATTAATTTGCTTTTACTAGACAATTGAAAATTTCCTACAAATCTAGTGATATGAACAAAATTTATTTGCATGCATCGCAAGTGATTTCAAATATTTACAGGATACATACATCATATTGAGGGGTTTTGGGAGAAAAGTAGAGTTTATTACACTAAGTCCCGGTTCTACAAATTTTCAAACAACAATGCAAGGGACGATTTAACAAAAAAAAAACAAGATTGTTTCCTATTTTGAAGACTTCTCCATTGACGACGAAGATTAACTTTAAAGGACTTCCGTTTTCCTAGCTGTGAAAACTGCCAATCTGCTCTCGAAGCTGTCTGACGGGACGTAAAGAATCATGCAAAAAGGACGAGTGCCACCAACCCATAGACACAGACCGATACATTCCGAACTCTCAAAGGTAGACGTGTTTTCAATTGCATAATTGCACGCTATTCAAATGGTAATATTTAGGGGATTGAATTCTGTTCGTTTAAAGATGATGGATGCGGATGTAGAATTGAGTGTGGCGATGAGTGATACAAATTTTTGCTGATCTTTAAGCTTGTAGACGAGTGATATCCATTTTTTAGCAAAAATGTGCATAGCTTTCTAGCGTTCCTATGCAAACACGATACAGTTCTTTGATCCGTTCGTTAATCCCCCAACAACGACAGATGGACAACTTGTTCGCTGATGCTATTACGCCAAACGAAACAAGATTATTATTTTCGTTCAAAGTTGTGGAAATTCGAAGCTTGCCAGCAAACCCTCTGCTCCGGCGCCAACCGAATCCCAATCATTCGAGTGTCGACGTAAACACCCCCTTCTGAGCAGCATCGATTCGGAAAAGTTTTTAGCATTCATACAATAATTATTGTTTGTTTGTTTGCTGATTTACTTTTCGCTTGGAACATACTTTTTCCGCTGCCTGTTTCGGGTACGTGCTGCAAATCAAATAAAATAAATATACACACAAATAAAATGCCGAAGACACAAATAGGCACTGTTAGAAATCGTCGAAATGCACACCCTCATCCTGTCGGACTCGGATACGAAGCTGGAACAATTTTCACAAGCATAGGGTTAATGTACCGGTATTCGCCATCCCGGATTATATACTGTTTGACAGCACATTCATCGTGTAGCTACAAACAAACAAACGTAATACCGCAGACAGACGTTTAAGCAGGAACAAATTTATTCAAAATTTCTGTGTAAATTCTACCGTGGTGTCACCTAGGGAGCAAAATGCTGCAGTACAGTGACAGTTCGTAAAAACACGTGGTTTCATCTTCTCGCTTACCACCCAGTCCACCACCCACTGAACAAAAATATCAAAAAGAATCACTTTAAAAATGATTCATACAATTGTGATACTTTCACGCCAATTTATTTTACATGAGTAACGATCATTCAAGGTTGGTTTACTAGCATGAATCTGTGAGTAAATTAAATGCCAACTTGTGGTAAAAATTACAATGGATTTAATTGACTTTTACATGAGAAATTAGATCCAAAAGGGAACATGAGCCACCCAGCGCAAAAAAAGGTGCATAGTTTTTAGCGTTGAGCACGTCGGCTGTGGGAGCGGTTGTGTGTCATGCTGTCAACGAAATGTGATCGGGGTGGTGGCGGGAGGCATACGTCACTAACGCCATCTGTTAGCTTATTGCAACTTGGCGATTGGTGGCGGCCATGTTTTTACACAAGTGGCTGAGTCTAACTTGAACGTCTGTCTGCGGTAATACTGACGAAATTTCTATCGACCACTCATTCAACGATCAATACGAATGTGTTACAAACTTCACAACCAGAGGTACGTTTTTCTTTATGTGTTGATGTTTCACACTAGCGCCTTCTGCAGGCCTTGTTGCACCAAACAGGATTTCGCGCAACATGATCATCAGAAGATGGTAGTATAAAACAAGCGATGGATTTTAAGGAACTTCTGCATTAAAAATTTAAGTTTCAAAAAAAAAAAACTAGGAAACGCGCGAAATTACAAAAGAACCAAAATTTTCGATACATATTACAATTCGATACAATTTCTGACCATTTTTCAAATGTTTCTTATTTAACATGGATTGAAAGCTTTCCTTTAAAGTGTTGACAGTATTGATTGTTGAATTGTTCTTCAGAAAATAGGTTTCCTTAGGGTAGCGAATACTGGTACATCTACCCTACAAGCGGGTGACGAAAACTGTTCTTCGATTCGATACACCAACATTTCGATTCCCGTGGAGGTGGTTAAGGAGGGCTGGCAACGATTTATATTCACCTAATTTAATTACCAATTTGGTCCCTTTTTTTCCTCGAAACGCTTGGGTTGAATTTTCAACGTACTGTTGTACCATCGAGCCCAAAAATGCGAGGGTGGAAACGGTGCGGACGTGTTTGGCATAGTTCCCAATGTTCGATGTGGGTAAGGGCGACGGACGAGCAGAAAGGATTTGCCAAATTTCTAGGTTCGACCGAATGCGGGTGCGTGTCAGGTTGGGCGGAAACAACGACAGGATGGGATTAAACAATTCCTTCTGCGATTAAACGCTGTCTAAGGGATCATTGTGGACGATGTTTCTTTGATTTGTTTTGAGGGATGTTCAAAATATGTTTGATGTTCAAACATTACGCGAGTTTTCCTACATCGGCTCATAAAATAAGTACTACGTTCGTATTAAGGGACCTTCCTAGCCTAGTGGTTAAGTCTTCAGATACAAAGCAAAGCCATGCCGAAGGTGTCTGGGTTTGATAACTAAAATTTTCTTGACTTCCCAGGGCATGAAGTATAATCGTGCCAGCCATATGATTTATATGACTACCCGTCATAAATACGGACTCGCTTGAAAAAGTATTGTAACAGTCAGATGAATGTTGTATCACCCTGTAAAGTTTGATATCACCTCAAAATAGGAACATTCATGATGCTATATCTTTAGATGCTGATGATCTATAATGGCGCGGTCTTCAGCAAAGTTGTTAAGCAGATCAAGAACATTCGGAAAGCAAACAGTTTGGTTTGCAATTTTGCCACCATGAGGCGCTAGTCAGCATGTAAAATTAAGCATTTTAAGCATTTTCTATCTTGTGGTCTACATGAAAGTTCGAGGTTTCGGGAAAGTTGTTGAGAAGGCCAAGAACATTCGGAAGACTGACCATTTAGTTCGAAATTTTGCCGCTAGGTGACAGTAGTGAGTATGTAAATTGAGCATTTTAAGTAAGTTGTATCTCGTGATCCATATGAGATAGAAAGTTCGTGTCTTCGGCAAAGTTGTTCAGGATCTCAAGGACATCACAGGTAATTTGATTCAAAATTTAGCCACTAGGTAGCGCTAGTGTGCAGATAAAAGCATCTATCTAATCATCCAGATAAGATAGAAAGTTTGAGTTTTCGGAAAAGTTTGTTTATATATTATTTAACTTCATACAAGTTCTACCTTATAATTTTGATAGAGAAGAATGTTCAAGTTTTTGACAATGTTGTTAGAAGGTCATGGTAATCCAAAGATAAACTGTTTAGCTCGTAATTTTGTCACTAGGTAGCGGTAGTGAAAATGTTGAATGAAAAATTTCAAGCTGGTTGTGTATTGTGATCCAAATGGAATAGCAAGTTCGAGTCCTTAACAAAGCTGTTCAGATAACCGCAAAGATCCGGACGTCACTGACGTTACTGAGCTCCGAGGTTGCCAAGAATACCAATTTTTACTCCGGTTCTCCAACACTTTGTCGAGATATGGAAAATGGAGTTATGGAGGGTTGACTGTCATTAAATCTCATTAATTTAATAAGATAGAATGTCCATAACTTTGTTCAGAAAGCCTTTGTCATTTGGAGGTGGTAGTGGTTAAGATCAGAATCATATCATATTCAAGTGTTTAGATCTGATGCATCTTAAAAGGATTCGGGTATGTTTTACTTTACTTTTACTGCGAGTGATTCATGCATTACGCACATCATATTCAAATTATTCAAATCAGAAACTCTCCATATCCCAGTGATTCAAGATTCATTGTCTTCAAGTGATTCATATTGATTCACTCCATACCATAGTCATTAATGCCTGATCCTTATCCTTTATGTATTTCAGGTTTGAAGCACTTCATAATCAAGTTATTCAGATTTGATATTCTCCATATTAAATAAATCATGTCAGATTCACTTCATGTTCAAATGATTCAGGATTCATTCACTTCATATTTCAGTAATTCATGTAGAATTCACTGCACATTCAAGTCATTCAGATCTGCTTCACTTGATATTTAAGTGATACAGGTCTGAATAACTTAATTTTCACCTGTTTCAAGTATGAAATGCTTAACCATTCAGTCGTCGCGCAGTTTGCCACCGTCAGAACCACCACGCTGATGCTGTGTACGATAAGCGGGGGATTTCACCACTGTTGTACAAAATACAACAGCGCGACGACTCAAGTGTTAATATTTAAATAGTTCAGGTCTGATTCACTTAAAATTTAGATCATTTAGTTTTGTTTTACTGCATTTTCCAGTTGATCAGGTATGTTTTACGTCATGTTAAAGCAGTTTAGGGCTGATTCACTTCATTTTCAAGTGAATCATGCCTGATTCACTTTATATTCTAGTGCTAAAGGTACGATTGACTGCATTTTCTGGAGATTCAGGGCTGATTTACTTTATATTTGAGGACATTATTACTGATTCACTCTATCTTTGAGTAATTCAGGTCTGATTCATTAATTTACAAGTGATTCATATCTGATTTACTCTATATTCAAGAGTTTAAATTTTGAATAAATCAATATTTTAGTTTTTCGGATCTGATTTGCTTCATATTTTAAGAGTTCAGGACTGATCTACACCATTTTCAAGTAATTCAGTTAATTTCTTCATTTTTGTTAAATTCTTCTTTCTGAAATCTCATCATAATCAATACTGATGCGCTATATTTAAATGTTTCATGCCTGTCATACTTCATATTTAAGTGATCCAGGTCTAAATCACTGCATATATAAGTGATTCAAGTCTGATTCACTTTATATTCAAGTGATTCAGTACTGCTTCACTTCATAGTCAAGTGATTCATGTTAGATTCGCTCCACATCCAAGAGAATCGTGTCGTGTTGCGTATTCAAGTTCAGCATGTCTGATTTACTTTAAAGGTCTAAATTACTTCATATTCACGTAATTCAGGTCTAAATTACTTCATATTCATATAATTTTGTTGACCTGCATTTTGCAGTGATTCATGTATTCCAAGCAGTTCAGGACTAATCCACTTCATTTTCTAATGATTCAGGTCTGATTCACTTTATGTTCAAATAATTAAAGATTGATTCACTTCATTTTTAAGTGATCATGGATTGGTCTCATATTAAAGAGATTCAGGTATGATTTACTTCATATTCCAGTGATTCAGTCCCGATTCACTTCATTTCCTAGTAATTCGGATTTAAATCATTGGATATTCACTTCAATTTTCTGTCTTATCTGGATCAGAAGATATAACTTGTCCCTAATTTTATTTGCTTACTAGTGGCACCAACAGGATTTTTTTGATTATAAGGTCTACTTTTCGGATGTCTATGACACTCTGAATAACTTCTCCGAAGACTCGAGCTGTCTATCTCTTGTGAATCGCAAAAGAGAACTAGTTCAGCACGCTCAATTTTACATGCTTACTAGCACCACCTATCCACCTAGCAACACAATTTCGAACCAAACTGTTCCTTTCCGGATGTCCTTGATCCGCTGAACAACTTTGCTAAAGGTCGGTTCTTCGCATATAATAAGAATCTCGAGATATACCTAGACAGCATCCATAAATTACGTAACGCTCAAAATTTTGAAATTTTTCATACAAAAAGCGTTACGGAGGGGGTCAAAAATTTCCAATTTAAGCGTTACGTAATAAATGGATGCTGCTCTATGTAAATTTACCTATGAGCAATTCTCGCTGAAACCAGGCCGCCATCGGCACCCATCGTTAGAATTCCAATTTTATGTCACTGATCGCTAGTTTTAGATAAAACTTAAGGGTGGTCCTCTCGGTTTTCTCAAATTGGTGGACCCCTCGTACGCTAGCTAGCTAAACAGTTTGTGAAAAAGCCCTTTTTTAATAAACCTTGAGTATATCTTCACGTGATATGTCTAATATTTCCCTTGGAATACATCACAAACTTAGTGACATCGTATAGAGAAAGGATATAGCTTTCATTTGAAGGTAAATTTTTTTTCGGCCATCTTGAATTTTGTTAGTCATCTTGAATTTTGTTAGAAAAATCGTTTTTTCACCATTAGCGCACCGCTCGTTTTGAATTCTGAGATCACCATCAGAAAGCTAAGAAAAAAATGCGTAGGATAGGCTACATAAACTAGGTGAGCAATGGTATTCACCCTATGAAATGAACGATTTTCTATAGCATGTTCAACGATTTTGACGTATATGGCGAGTGCAATCAATGCAAACATCATTTATTGTACAATAAAGAAAAAAAGTTTCAATCGTTGGTGTATTTTTCGAGTTAGGTGATGAATAGGCGTTATATTTTGAGTGAAAAAATTTGGCGGCCATCTTAGATTTTGACGCCATCTTGGTTTTAAATAGTAGAATGAGTTTTCACCTGGTTAGCACTCAACATGTTATGAATTCAAAACGAACGGTGCGCTAATGGTGAAAACACGACAATATTCAAGATGGCGCCAAATTTTTTTTAACTTTTTTTTAACTAGATGTAGAACAAAAATGATTTAAAACGATTTCAATACCTAGAAACCACAATACTACATATTAATAGGCAGTTTCTATCACATAATGCACCTCACAATCCTCCCATCAAATCAAGCATTTCAGATGACTTTTATATCGACTTTCGACGTTTCTGTGATTTGTTGAACACGATTGAGAAGTTCAATCCCTTAAAACAGCACGTGTCCTTAACACCCCATTTCACGGTATTTAATGATTGATAAATGAAACAACCGAAACCGTCTGATGTAAATGTAAACATGTTTTCGCCAATATTCAAGACTGCCTAGGCCGAAAAATATACTCAGATAGCTAACTTGCCCAGTCGAAAAACTATCATTCCGTTAAATTAAAACGCATAAGATTAAAGATTCAGGAGCCTTTCTTAGCCGTGTGGTTAGAGTCCGCGGCTACAAAGCAATGCCATGCTGAAGGTGTCTGGGTTCGAATCCCGTTCGGTCCAGGATCTTTTCGTAGGCTTCTTAGGACGTGGCCGCCGTTATTTACTTTTCTATATGAGCTCTTGATTTATGTAACTTGAGAATAGTTAGCTAATCCCAAGCTTCATTCGACTGTTCTGGTCAATCACGAAGTAGCAACCATGAATTGTACTGTCATCAATGCCATGAACATGACGTTGCTTTCAGCTCATACATTCAAGTTCTGTGCATCCCTAGTGCACTTCGGATGGTCTTATTTAGTCTTCGCAAAACGGTAGCAATTGTCTGCCGGTTACCGGAAACGCAATTCTCCCCCTTCTTCGACTGATGATTATACAGTCGTTGTTCAATTCATCAAACACAGGGGTTAAAACGACTGTTGCCTTCTGCCTCCGTCATCAGTAGTATATCTACGCCCTAGGACTGCAAGAACTACACGTAAGCCGCCTTATTCCAGCCAGACTCTCCACACTTTAATGTCTTTATTAGTGAGTGACATCTAACGCCTTCTCACTGGGAAGCAACCGCAGTAACAACCCAACAGAGTGAGTGAGGGTGCACGATTAATGCATCGAGCAAAGTCTTTGAAATACGAGACAGCCTCAACTCTCGCGTGCACCCCATCAAGCTCGCACCGTTTGGTGGGTTTGTTATAAATCGATGATCACCTGAGGCGCTCTTGGTTAGCTTAAACGGGAATCGGATAGCAGCACCACGATGAAATTGATCATTTATTTACCGCTGCCCATCAGCAAAACGAGCAAGGGTTCAGGTTACAGTCTGCTCAGATATGGAGCTCAACACACGGCAGCCAAATTTGGATGCATTTAAAGCATTTAAATATGTTTTATTAATAATTATCAAATAAAATTAAAAGACATAAGCATTTGTTTGAACATTAACCATCACATCGCAAAATTGCAATTCATACAAAAAAGTGTTACTTGTGTTGTGGATGACTTGCTAAAAATATGATTTGTGTCCTACACTAAAAAGAAATATTTACAAAATTTAAAGTCATTTTGAATAAATGGCATTTTTCTAAAGTTTGTCTTAAGATAGGTAATTATGTTTACTACCAACAGTTCATAAATCGCAAGATGGGCACTTTCAAGGAAAAAAAAGGACTAGCTAAAACTTTTTCTTGCCTTAATTATATTTTTTTAGCTTGTCATTTCCAAACAGAATTAAACAAGTATAGGTCACAATCATCTCAAACTCCAATGGAACTCAGAGTAAAATTTAAAATTCCTGCCTCGGCTGTTTCTGGATAGACAAACGATGATTATCCTTTTTTAGAGCATAATTATGTTCCTTCCTCCAATTTACACCTTCAACCGATAAACTACCCACTGATGCTGTCGTTCTTGCCATAAGCTGTTTGCACTGCAGACTACCATTCAATTGAGTGTCAAATGCTGCTAGGATTTTGTTGTTGTTGCTAGTTATTGCAAGAGGGTTGCTATCACAGTAAGGCTGAATGTCTTGCATTCGAGTGTCCCAAGGGGATTGTAATACAGCAGATAAGTGTGTGATAATTGCAAGAATCACCCGGAAGTCGATTTGTTTTCTCTGGTGTATTTCATTAGATACGAACTCCAGTAATTCATAGGGGATGTTTTTGTTTCTTGATCGGAAATGAACCAAGTTTCTGTATTAGGTACATTGTTGAAATTGAAATTCTAAAATATAGTCAAATCGTTTGTCATTGATTTTGACTTGATCTAGAGCTTGATTTGAGACGATACATTTAGAGCGAGTTTCATAGTGTTTTTAGTATTGCGATAATAATCTCTGCACTTGTATCTTAATGTATGTAAGAAACTTATTTTATCCAATCTAGGCCTTCATTTTGACTAAGTAGCCTATCTTCTAATAAACTTGTGGTCTCTTTAACAGAAATAAAGACTTCACATCAAAGAAAACCAAAACATCATCATCGGATATTTTTAGATTTCCAATTACTTCTGTCAAATGTTTAGAATTTTTAACTGTTTACCTTTGAAACTTTTTCGGCAAATTTTGGAATTATTGGCCTAATACTTTGCAATATTGTGGGTATGTGATCCTATAGCAGAAATAATCTCACGTATATCATTGCCAGGTTTATGAACTTTAGGAAATCCGTTAGTTCTGGGCAATGAAGATTCCTTCAGTGAGTTTACAACATTCCCTAAACCCGGTTTTGATTTTTTGAACGCTTTGTCGACACGCCTTACCATTCTTGGAAGAGGATATGTTCTTTGTATACGATAAGGTCTTTCTTGAATTTTATTTTTCATTACTTCTTAGTACTGTACTTTATATAAAATTACTGTGGACTTTCCATAATTTGCTTTGCTGGTTCTGCATTGAGTTGTTTGATTTTGTTATGTTCTTTGTTTTGTGGTGCTGTGTTCATGTTGCGGATGATGTTGGCGGTGTGTTCTGATTTACTGTACTGCCGTGAATTGCAAGTTAGTCAGCATTTTCGTCAAAATTGAGTTGAGTTCAGTTTCAACATATATTTTAATGATCTTGCAACTGCACTAATGAGACCACATAATTTGGTCAGAAAAAATGGAAAAAGAGACCAAGTTGAATTGCCCCATAATGAAAACCTACCACATATCAGACCCACTATAGATTTCCGCACCATGTAACATAAAAATGAACCATGTTTTGGTCACCTTTATGTTTTTTACGTAAAGATATCAGTGTGAAGAGTAATTTCTGAAAGTTTCATTTAGATTGGAATATGTTCCAATCTGCAGGATTTTTTTTATTTTTTGTATGAAAAACGAGTTTTTAAACTTCACAGCCCATTAACTCAATGCCTGCTTTTTACAGATGGGACTGACTTGCGATTCACGGCAGTGTATTTGTGAAAAAAAACTCATGGGTGGGCTTGAGTTGCCTTTACAATATCTTATAAGCTTTGGAAAGGCGCAAAAAATGACACAATTAACGTATCGACAAAAAAAAGTCGATTGAAGTCCTGTTTGAAAATTATATATCTGAAAAAAATATATCTCAAAAACTAAAAACATACACCGCTGAAAATTTTACAGTAAACGTAAAATATTCTGAACTTTCAAGAAAAATGAGAACAGCAATAGCCCCTTTTGTCCCGAGGCATTCATAACACAAAAAAACGGAAATGTTTGCTTATTTTTCCATAAAAAAAAAAAACAAAAAGGGGGGAGTCTGTGCAAATTTAGAGCAAGTCTTCATATTGAATTTCAAGTTTAAAACATAATATGGCACATGAATTGCACAATGCTGAAAATTTGCGCCAAATGATCCACTTGCCCCATCATGTGGTTTAATTATGTATAGTACGAATGATAATACTCTCGTTCTTGTTATTAGTGCTAGTAATGTTACATTTTAATACTTTGAAATTAAAAAGTATCTTTATTTAATCAAAATATGTGTACATACATATTTTATACATTAGTTCACACTAATTCGAACAAAAAAAAAATTGTAGCTAGTATAATTTAAAAGGAAATTCATCCATTTGTACACATAAGTTATATGGAATTATTGTAGGATTATTACTAACAATGTTTTATAAAAAACACTCGTAGTTTAAAAACATTAGCTACTTATTTTTGAATAACAAACTGAAATCCTTTTATTCTATTTATGAATATTTTTTGTATCATATGTCTAGATCAATTTATAAGGTCAAATAAGGTAATATTATATACTTTCAATTGGAAAATTTGTATATCATGCTCTTCTACAACTTAGCTTAGATAAACCACGAAAAGTTTAGTGTAAATTTAAAAATTATTACTCTTTTATACCAGAAAGGTTAAAAAAACTTTTAGGTGGATTAATTCAAATTTTCTTTGGTCAATTTGACAAATTTAAACTGGGAATGAATGAAGTTACGGTAAAACAACATTTGAGGATACTAAAACTTATTTAAATTATCGTAAGCAGTCTGCCAATAAATAATAATTATACTTGATCCACTTACCCCACCCCATTAAAAAGTAGGGGTAAGTGTACCATGTTCAATATATCTGTATTAATTTATAAAAATCACATATTTTTCATTGCTATTCATTCAATTAGAACTGAAATGCTCACCACGTGCCGAAAAAACTAATAGTATTCGACTTTGGACAGAGATACAGTGGATTTTTGATTGATGGAAAACAATTTTCAAATTAGTTAATTTTTGCAGCTAACAAGTTTGCTTGTGTTAGTGTACGTGTAGTACCAGTAATGCAAAAGTATCAATGTAGGCGTAAGAATATACCCTAAAACGAATCAATGGTGCGAAAACAATCAACATACTTAAGTATTTATGTTTAATATTGACGAATGATCCACTTACCCCACTGATACACTTCCCCCACTGTACCTTATGTATTGAGTGTAAGGGACTTAAAAATTTACACAAAATGATCCACTTGCCCCACCATGGAGGGGTAAATGATCATCAATAAAAATTATCTGTTCTCATAACAAATATGGTGTAATTATGTATAGTAAGAATGATATTACTCTACTTCTTGTTATTAGTAAATAGCACTATGTTGCGTTTTGATAATTTAATAATAAAAAGTATCTTCATTTCATCAATATATTATGAAAAATATGTATACATTAGCTCACACTAACTCTAACAAAAGAAAATGTAACTAGAATAATTTGAAAATACCTGAAGGTCGTAGACACAAAAGTCAATTTGGACAAATTGAGTTGTAGGATTGTGAAAAATAATAGAATCGTTCTGGTGGGCTTCGATCCCACGACTCCCAATACGCTAGACTGGGCGCGTTAACCAACTACGCCACAGAACGGGTAACAATTCTGCAGCGCAATCGGCCAACCTGAAACCAAAGTCCGTCACGACCCCATTTTCTCCTTCACAACCCTACACCTACACCAAATGGGGTCGTGACGGACTTTGGTTTCAGGTTGGCCGATTGCGCTGCAGAATTGTTACCCGTTCTGTGGCGTAGTTGGTTAACGCGCCCAGTCTAGCGTATTGGGAGTCGTGGGATCGAAGCCCACCAGAACGATTCTATTATTTTTCACAATCCTACAACTCAATTTGTCCAAATTGACTTTTGTGTCTACGACCTTCAGGTATTTTCAAAAACACCGTCGGCTGGTTAAGCCGTAATAGACATGACAACCCTAGTTGAGTAGAATAATTTGTCATATCATTTATACACATAAGTTATACATAAGTATTATAGGATTATTCCTTACGATGTTTTCGAAAATCACACGTTGTTTAAAAATATTAATAACATTTACTTTTGTATAACAAACTGAAATATTTTTATTGTATTTATGTATATATCAGTATCATCTGTCTAGAACAATTTATATGGTCAAATAAGGTACAATAACATGCTTTCAATTTGAAAACTTGTATATGTTGCTCTTTTGCAACTCAGCATTGATAAACCATGAAAAGTTTTGTATGAATTTTGAATAATCCATTCTTATATATATTTTTATACCAGAGAGATTAAAAAAAACCCTAGGCGTATCATTTAAAATTGTCTATGGTTGTCAATTTGACGAATATAAGCTAGGAATGAAAAAAAAAGGAAAACAACATTTTTGGATAATAAAACTTATTCAAATTCTCGTAAGCAGTCTGCCAATAAACGATAATAATACTTGATCCACTTACCCGACCCCGTTAAAAAGTAGGAGCAAGTGTACCATGTCCTATATATCTGTATTAATTTATAAAAATCGCATAATTTGTGATTCGTTCAATTTGGACTAAAATGCTCACCATGTGTTGAAAAAACTAATAGTATTCGATTTTAGGCAGAGATACAATAGATTTTGAATTGATGGAAAACAATTTTCAAATTAATTCATTTTTACAGCTAACAAGTTTGCTTGTGTTAATGTACGTATAGTACCAGTTTTACAATAGTATCAATGTGGACGTAAGAATAAAGTCTAAAACGAAACAAAGATGCAAAAACATTCAACATAGGGTTTCGTTCTACTTCGTCGTAAGCGCTATTATTCGTCGTATCAAACTTAGAATGTTCCACTACGGCGGATATCAAACTTACCTGCGACATAGATTCATTTTCTAAGTCTATTTTTTTTAAACTGTCATTATTTGTACACTTGTACACCAAAAATGCAACAGAAGTACTTCTGTATTTCGTTAAATAACTTCAGTTCAACTTTTCACTTTTTCACCGAAATCGAATGGACGAACACGATTTAAGAGAAATGCTTAACGATCGCCATCAGTCATACCACTTTATGACACAAGTTTCTTCCCGCCCCCTGTGTGACTTACTTCGCCAGGCACTTATTTTCACTATGGAAAACCATCGTACTTCTTCACTGAAGGATTTCATGCCAATCACTTGCCGTAAAAGTTCTATAATTCACGAAATTTTATGAAATTTCCTCACAGACCGCGTAAAATTGAGAATGTAAACAAAGTTCAATCCGTCGTACTGAGAAAAAAAAGCTTTGGCGCATCAATGTGTGCGCGATGCTGTTTTCGCAGCACTGTGAGCAAATGCCATAATTGTACGGTCAAAAGTAGAGTGTCTATCCCGGGACATCCCGGGATCTGGTCAATATCGAGATTTCCCGTTTCCCAGGATTTTTGTTCTGACATCCCGGGAATTCCGAGATTCCCAAAATATACGTAGAGTTTGATGAAAACCATCGAAATTTAAATGAAAAACAATGACATTTTTCTTCACTATCATGCATTATTTGATAAAATTGAAAAGCATCATGAAACAGAGAATGAACGAGTACATATTTTCATGAAAAGACCCATTTACCAAGTAAAAAACACATATTTTATTTGTTTAGTTGCAAAGTTTCGATGCTATTCTTTTCAACATTAACCGGGGTTATAAGCCTAAAATAAACCTAAACTTTATTAAATAATTTTCAGTTATTAACTTTTTGCATGATCTTCTACAATATCTACAATGATCTATAATCGTTATTTTGATCTTTCTTTATTTCTTTATTCTAAAGTCATAATATTAAATTAAGTTGCTGCAAACATTTCGAAAGCCATCAAATTTTTGAAACAAATTGATATAATATTATGACTAAAATTTATACCATACTTCCATGTATAAATGTTGTAGAGGATTTGAAAAATCCCTTAAAACTCATAATTCGTGAAGCTAAGTTTCGTTTTTCGTCAAGTTACTTCATCCGAATACATGAAATGTGGTATGTTACAATTAACATATTATCTTAGAAAGTTACATTATCTTTTTTTCTAACATTGAAAAAAGTTTTTATTGTCAAATTTGTACTTTTATTTCAACTAGCTTTATTAAATATTTGAGAAATCCCGGGATCCAGGGATTTCCCGGGATAAACTTATATTTTTGTCCCGAATACCGAGACGAGCATAATTGCCGGGAAATTGACACTCTAGTCGAATGGAATTGTATTCATATGTTTGGGCTGAATTTTGATGATGGGCAATGCATTTTGAAGGAAATTAGTATATTCCATCATGCTGAAGGAATGGAGAGAGATGCCCGTAGATCTATATATTGTAGTAAAACATTTTATTATAGCGTTGATATGTTGTGTTTTGACCACTCAATATATCACAGTGAGCCGTAAGTTGTGAGACGAATCCGGAAACTGATTGCGACAGAAATGAAAACGATACGACGGATTGAGAATACGGCAAGATGCATTTTCTTTGCATTATTTCCAAAAAGAGATCAAGATTGATCAAAATCAATGCTAAAGCCGTTTTGAGAAAGAATTGTTTGGCATCGGTTTGTATCAGCATCATTTACTGCAATACATTGCAGTTCTCACTGATCAAATGCTTAATACAATGGATACTAGCACATCACCCTTTTCAAGTATTTATGCTAAACATGGACAAATGATCCACTTACCCCACTGATACACTTCCCCCACCTTGAATAAAATGACAAAGAAAAGATAATATTTAAGTTTTTTTTTTATCGCAGTTTTTAATTTTTCTTCAAGTGATTCGATTATCTGGAGTGAGAAAAAATTCAATACTCCGGATCTGAGAGAGAGGAGACAGCTAACTGACAACTGGCTTGTTTTCTTGGCTTCTTTGATTTCTTCTTCTCATGTTTGGGTTGTGCACAATGGTTCGGAGATCACAAACTGAGTCAAAACCATTTTCACATTCCATTTGTTATCAAACAGAGCATAAAATTCAAAAATTTCAATATCAGTTTGAGTTCAATCGACAATATTTAAATAATCAACGTTTTTATATGCGAGATCACAGGAAAACAAACTGAATTTTCAATCATAACTAGTTTTAGTTTGGCCAAATTTTGACGGTTTTTCACGTTCTGCCCTTCAAATGTGCGGTTTTCCAGTGACAGTTGATGACAGGTTCCCTTGACTTTTGGGAGCTCGCAATCTAAGCCAGCTGTCTCCTCACTCTCAGCTCCGGATAATCGAGTCCAACCTGTAATAGGCTATTCGTTTAAATGTTACTTACCTTTCTTTGTTCTAATACATCTGAAAAACCTTCTGTATAACTAAACTAATTTCGAATTGATTGAAAAAAGTACCATTGTAGAGCACTTAATGTAAGATTTAATACATTTATTACGTCCAAGTACAATGAGTTTTTTTTACAAAATTATGTCATACACAAATACCTAGTTAGACTAACAATATCAACTACTTTTTACAATGTACAAGAAATTTCAACTAGTACAATAAATATGTTCATTCAATTAAAATTCTTTCTAGTATTCCTTCACAGTGTCACGGGTCTTTGGTTTATTCATTACAAACTTTAGAAGAATGGTCGTAACACACATCTCTCATAAGTTAGATGGGGATTGTATGTTTTTTAACAATCTAGTACAGGTGATTCGATTTCACTGCGTTAAACTCAACGAAGCAATCATCTATTGGACAGCTCTCTCCAACCGTTTTTAGTGGTGCGGTCGACGACAAGTGCAACAGCGATTGCATACCCATATGTTACACCATCAGATTTATCAGATTGACTGTAATGGCGAACATATTTATTATTAATTTGATTTTTGAAAACTACTGACATCTTACCATGTGGATTGAACATAGACGTTGGTTTTCCCATGCCGCTATCGTTATCACTGAGGCTAGTGTTGCTATTGTTGTTGAGATCCTGCCGCAGGGCGTTAAACATTCCAGCACTGTGATCTCGAGGAACTGTTTCCAAAGAGACAAAAAAAATTGAATTACTATAGCTGTAATCTAAGAAAACCAACCAACCCACCATGTGTATGCTTCTTCTGCCTTGCTCGGGAGTTTTGAAACCACACCTGAGTGACCCTCTTGCTGAGTCCCGTTAACTGCGCTATCCTCTCCAAGTCCTGTCCATCGGGATTGCTGTCGATTTGAAAATTTGCCTGCAGAATGTGAAGTTGTTCCTCGGTGAACGTGGTCCGCACCCGTTTCGATTTGTTTTTATTGAATCCATCCGTGCTGCAGCCATCTGCATCCATCGAATATGACGATGATGATGAGTCGTTAGGTTTTTAGGGTCGTTAAACAGAGACTATAAAATGATCTACCTACCGTCGCTGGAATTTGAATCGTCTGCGTTGTCCATGTAGTGGATCTTACACATGACTTTATTGTCGATCAGGGCAAACTGTTCCCCGGTGGAAAGCTGGCGTCCGCAGGTGTCGCAAGAAAAGCACGCCAGGTGAAATACTAGATCTCGAGCTTTCCGGACCCAATCCGAGGGAGCTATTGTACGGGAGCATTTGGAACACTTGGCGCCAAAGGTTCTGCGAATAGAGAAAGAAAAATCGTTGAACAGTTTGTCGACTGTTTTCGATGATTCTATAATTTAACAATACCCTTACACTTATCCCCCATTTACGTACTGAGTCTGGGTTGGTGAATAGTGAATTACGCAACAAGTTGCAGATTGATGATTTTTACGAGGCTGGCCAAGTTGGATATTTCCCAAAAGTGCTGTATGTTTTACTATTTCGTAGAGTACAACTTTAGTGTATCAGAAATCATATCTGGGCGCATTCAACATTGTTTAGCAATTTCTGAAAATTGTTGTGTAGTGATTCATTACAGAACTCAAAACAGTTACGTAATGGAAAAGCGTTGCAAGGGAGTCATGACTATTACCACACTGCTTAATTCAGTGCAGGAAAGTAGGCCGTTTCATGACAGATAAGCGATATAAAAACCGCCTATTACGATAAAAAAAATGCAAAAAACGCCTTTTCATTACGCAACTATGTTTTGAATTAGAGATGGAAAAACGGCTTATTTTAGTGAACGGATCTGATCCAAAACACTCAGTTTAGTAAACCTGATCTTTAGAACGGTTCAGTGACTCAATGGCTCAGCGGCTCGCAAAGGAAGAGCAAACTGAACGGAAAATAGTGCGGTGAGCTATAAGGCGGGTTCAATTCTCTAAGGTTTCCCATTATGCTACAGAGTACAATGCACACATTTTGGTTCGCTCCCTGTTGCGCGACATGCTCTCATTCTTCGAACATTATTTCTCCAACTCACGATTAATCGGGCAACTTATGGTCTCCGAACCATGAGGAAGAAGTAAAAACGCGCTTGGTGAACACGTGGGCTTTCACTCTTCTCTCTTTCATTTGCCTGAATATGGAATGGAATGGAAATGGAATGGAAATCGAGCGTGGCTGAGAATGCTGAGAGTGCAGAGCTGCAACAAACGAAGTTTACTTGTGTGCCGTGGCGTGCAAAGCAGAGCACGCATCGAGCGTTATAACAAAAAAAGCCGAAAAACGAACGAAGGATAACAGGGAAAAAAATAGGTTCGTTCATTTTCCGGGTCATTTTTTGTCTGATCCGTGCAGCTCAGGGACCGTTCAAATATTACGTAACGCAACAGGGGGAGGGAGGGGTTCTTACATAGTGTTACGATCCATAAAAAAAAATAACATTTTCCATACGAAAACTGTTACGTTTAGGTGAGAGGGGGTCTAAAATTGACCGATTTTGCGTTACGTAATATTTGAATGAACCGTCTGTCGCCAGAAAAGAGCCAATTATCACTCGTTCTTATGAGTGATCCTGATCTTCCAAACGGCTCCGATTCTTTTTGCCCATCTCTATTTTGAATTGTGTTATAAAACACAACATTATAAATTAACAATAATGCACCGTTGGAGAATTTTTTGAGGCATGTGAAATATCCCTGCTTGAATGGTGTTGCACCAAAAGTTTTTGCGAAAACTTTAGATTATTTCAGGCGTGGCTTAATTTCTCCAGTAATAAACTTGTATTCCGAAGGGTGCAGTTGAGTTTAAAGCAACAAGCTTTGATTAGGCAGTTTGGTAGCTTTTATTGTGCATTGGCGAAGCAATTATTCGAAGAGCTGGTGGAGTAGTAAGTAGAGGGGAAGATTACTGATCTTGATGTCGGAAGTTCCATTCTCGTTTACATTTTTGTTTTCATTTTTTTTTTCTTTAAGGTTTTTTGCAACAAATCTGCAATTTTCAGATAACTTAAATATGTTGCAAACAGACTCCGCCTCTTACGCTTATTGCGTCGCTATTCAGTGTAATCGTAAGTCATATTTCCAACAATTTACAAGTCTGATTAGTTTCAAGGGATGATTATATTCTTGAGCTGAAACAAACTGTTCTACTTGGGGTTAGTTTAATTGCTCTTAATATGTTCATATTAAGCAATTAAACTAACCCCAAGTAGAACAGTAGAACATTTCGATTTAAACCCCTCGAATCTACACATCATTCAAATAAAAATGGTTTAAATTTCAGTTAGTTGGTGGAAAAGAGTAAGGCGATATGAAACTTTGTAAAACTGAACGCAAAATTTTACCACCCTGTTCATTGTTTCACCTCTTTCCCTACGACACATGGTAACCAAACGAAAACTTCGTGCTGTTACACACATGTGACTTAGCAATCTATATGTAACCTAGTTTGTAATTTAATTCTTTGAAACCACAAATTCAACTTCAATGTAACTTATTCACTTTAACAGCTCTTGGCTAAGTTACATACGAGGCAAAATGCAACACCTAATGTAAACAAAGCGTAAGTTACAATGTGATAGCCTAGTAACCAAAATTAAAAATCGTCATGCTATAAATTATCTGAAATGCAACGGCGCAATGTAATTTGTTTTATTTTTCTAAAATATTGCGTTTGTTACCGGTGTGCTTCTTGGGAATTATAATTATAATTATAACAATCCCTCTGATAAAGAGAGGTTGACTTTAGTACATAGAACTGTATTTTTATTAGGGTAACGGTCGCATTTTGGACCCTCTAAGGAAGTGATTTTAGATTTTTGTTCCAATTAATTAACCCGTATCCGACCGGGTTAAGAAAAAAAATCAAAAAATTCTCGTGAAGCCATTTTCTATCCGATTTTCAAACTTCTTTCACTATATGAAATCCAAACTCTTCTTTTTTCTTATGCTGGGGAAAGTGGTCCAAAATTATGCCTGTGGCCGGAGTTATTCCGGTGTCCTCCTGGGCCAAGTCGGGTAAAAATTTGATCAACTTCCTCTCCTGAACAGTTTTATAATACTAAACTGTCATTTAACAACTCAAGTTTTGTAGGAACAGTCAATCGTGCAACATGAAAGATATTCAAGTGATTTAAGGAGTCACTTTCATGGAAGTTTCCTTGAAAAACTGAAATATGCCTTCCGGAAGATCCGGAACATCCGTAAAAGTGGTCAAATCGTTAAAAATTACTTGGAAAGTCGCAGTTCTTTTTTCTCACTAGTTTTCAATATACATGGACATAACCAATGCTTTGAGTGCATAAGACCCTATATGACCATTGGGGGGCAAAAAATCGGTAAAAAATGGCTTGAAAAGCCGCGGTTTTTTTCAATCTCACTAGTTTTCAACATACACTCCCGTGCAAAAGTTTGGGTTCACCCCCTTAAAAACATACAAAAATGTTCTGTCCATATCTCTGTGATTACACGTCCAATTGAACCTCTTTAAGCCGCATTCGAAAGGTAAAGAGTTATTATTACTTCGTATGTATTTTTCCAAAAACATTTTTTGAATTTTATATACTAAATTTTTACTTAAAGTTGTGACATTTTTCAAAAAACACACTGAAAAATCATATTTAATTTCCTCAGCATTGAGTCGACCAAAATTTTAAATCAAAGTGTCATTAGAATCATAATCTTATATTCTTTGAAGAGACCCCACGAAATTTTGGCGGAAAAATCTGGAAAGTATTTAAAATCAATGAAACAGTCAGTCAAGTCATCGTGCAAAAGTTTGGGTTCACCCCTCAGTATGATGCAAATCGTGCAAAAGTTTGGGTTCACCTGAGCCGCACGCACATCATTTTTGTCAATATCTCTGCCATTTTTCAACCAATTTTAATAGTTTAAAGCTTTTTGGGCGCAAATAATAACGCGTACATGATTGGTTTGAGATTTTACAGATTTAAGTAAGTTCAGGTGAATCCAAACTTTTGCACGACACACCATACTGAGGGGTGAACCCAAACTTTTGCACGGTGACTTGACTGACTGTTTCATTGATTTTGAATATTTTTCAGATTTTTCCGCCAAAATTTCGTGGGGTCTCTTCAAAGAACATAAGATTACGACTCTAATGACACTTTGATTTAAAATTTTGGTCGACCCAATGCTGAGGAAATCAGATATAATATTTCAGTGAGTTTTTTGAAAAATGTCACAACTTTAGGTAAAATTTTAGTATACAAAGTTCAAAGAATGTTTTTGGAAAAATACATACGAAGTAATAATAACTCTTTACCTTTCGAATGCGGCTTAAAGAGTTTCAATTGGACGTGTAATCACAGAGATATGGACAGAACACTTTTGCATGTTTTTTAGGGGGTGAACCCAAACTTATGCACGGGAGTGTATAGGGACGATTCTACCCCATTACCCCGCACCCCATTTCCCCGAATGCCATTTCCTAGAATTCCATTACCCCGAATGTACTGAAGAACAGTGCTTCGCAATTGGGTTGTTTAGTGATGAAAAATTAACATCTTCTTGTAACTTGATCGAGAGAGCACATTTTTTTAAGTGTAACACGGTTTTATTGCGCTTTTATTTCTCAATCTTGATATAATAAATGATTAAAAAAGATTTCAATTCGTCGACTCAATGACATTTCAATTTACATAATGACAGTTCGTCCCGAAGTAAAATTAGCCGAGGGGTGATTCAAACGCAATTTCCATACTAAATTCAAACGTGTTTTAAAAACAGTTTCAGGGCACGAAAAATCATGAAACTTTGGATTCCGGCTTAGTTTTCAACGTAGAATCACAATGTGTAAGAAATAGGATACCCCTGAACAAGCCAATTCACATAGTTCACATAGCTTGAATGACAATTTAATTGCTCAATTTGTTCAGAATTAATATTTAACATGTATAATAATACATAACAACAAAGTTTTGAAACTTTTTATGCTTTAAAGTTATTTTTTGATGGTTTGGACAAGTATTGTATTTTGCCATATGAGAGAAACGAAGCATTTTATATTGAGACTGCAAGTATGACGGAAAAATCGATTTACTCTAAATTTTATCGTGCAATTTCAATAAAATTATATCTAAATTGAAAGTTAAAGTCTTGTTTTGCATACTTGGTAGATTAGATCGTGAAAATTTTGATAAACTAAAATTTAATGTAAACATCAATGAAACCAGTGTTTTATGCAACTTTGGCAAGCTGTTTCTAATCATGATCCGCAACAAATCAAGGGAGTCTGTTTATCATTTTCTGACTCTGGTTTGATCAGGCAGATAAAACTCATCTAAACAAGCTCCAAACTTTTTGCTTTAGATGTTTCGGGTATGGTATATTTTCTAAAGTAGAATCAAACACCTACCCCATAATAGTAAACAAGCGAGAAAAACGAGACCGCCTCTCTCTTTGGGATTTCCTTTTTTGCTGTTAGGGAGTCGATGCCGGTTATGGACCTTTTGCGTATTATGGACCCCCTACATAAAAACATAAAATTAACACTCAAAGCAACCTTATTCCTATGAAAATCCACCGGGGGAACTTCGATCGCATTGTTAGTCAGCAGTTTCAGACAAAATATTTGGTTTGAGACGTATAAATACAGATATTTGAACAGTTTTGTGAATGAAACCACACAAGAGGGTCCATAATACGCATAGCCAGATGGGTCCATAATAGGCACGTCGGCAGCGAGCCGGATTACATGGGAATCAAATGGAGGGTCCATAATAGGAAACGTCAAATTTGACAACAGTTTTCCAAATGTATATTTCGCTGGAAAAATCGAATGATGTTGTGTGTTTCATAGGCGTACTACGAAGTAAAGACATTGAACTTGTTGGTAGACTCCACAAACCGTATATCCGTCTGAGATATCATTGCGGAAAAGCGTCGAGAGTGAAATTCAGCTACTAAGGGGTCCATTCCTAGCATTGAAACCCTATTTATCGAGCTTGATACAACTTGCGAAGCATTGTCGATCATAGACCGATACAGATAGGATGTTCTTCTACGCTTGCTTTGATTATGCATAGAAATCAAATGGGTGCGAATTCTTCAATGCCCGGAAGCGATGTAACAAATTCATTATAAAATTGATCTAATATCTGGTCGCATTGGAAATAGTACTTAACAGGAAAAAAACAATTAAAGACTGTTTTAGATAGCCGTAAACAATTCTTGCATTGATAAAGTAAATGATCCTTTGGCAATGACGCTTGGCCCTGCGATGGTATAAAAAAAAGGGATCCATATTATTATACGTCGCTATTCGTGCAGTGTGAATTGCATCGCAAATAGCTATTTTTCTGCGTTGTAACTTGATCTGAAGAGCACCATTATTGATTTCAGAGTTTTATTCCTATAGTACTAATCACAAGTTCTCTTCCAGAAGTGATCAGTCATATTGAAAATCAATTGTAACACATATTTTTTTTTTATGTATTAGCAATAATGCACCAAATTTTCGAATAGAGCTCATCCCCAGAACCATCAAACCTTACTAACATAATTATTCCTTTCCTGTGACGTCTATGAAAATAGTTTTGGTTGATTTTGGCGTTGGCGTAAGAAGATACAAGCTGTAGGTTGTACTTACATTCGTTCCCTTCCTTAGCGATTGCCAAGACGTGGTCAGGTGTGCAATGTAATGCTTGTTTTGTTTATTTCTATTTATGTAAAAAAATAGTTCATCCCAAACGTTTTATTTTTTTCGACACTTCATGTAGGTTTCTCCAAACCGGAAGAGATGATTATCATACAGCCACCCACAATTTGTACAGTCGCATATGGTAAGCTATGCTATACTCAGAAGAGTTCTTGGATAAACTTAGGAAGTCATTAAGCTCAAAACATTATAGATTATGGTGGTTCAAAAACGTTTTTGCTAAACACCGTTGATTCGATTCCAGATCAAATTCTGATTTTCCTCCCAAAATTTGACCTCATTTGGATGAAAACGGAGACTGTACAAGCCCTTCAAACTTTGTATGGAAATTACTATGGGAAAAGAAGCAATTCAAGGAGTTCGTGATATCTTAGATCATCATGAAGAATATAATTACCTTTAAGATATTCCGGTTGTTTCGATCAAACCTCAATGTAATGAGTTTACAAAACATTAATAAATATGACATTGTTGAACGAGTACTTCATAGCCTAAAATGTATACAAATTTGATTTACTATATATAACGTTATAAGAGTTACGTAAGTGTAATTTAAATTGGCAGAATTTTGGTAAATGTAAGTTCTAGTATAGAGTAAAGTGGGGCAAGAGTTCGAGTGGGGTAAGAGATTCCTTTTACGATTTCTAGCTCAATTCAAAACAAATCTAATAAATGTCATTGTGGTTCGAATGCTATTCAAATAAGAGACATTTACTCCAAATATCATAAAAATCGATTTAGATTTGGAAAAGTTATGGCTATTTGCTGTTTTTCGACGTGAATATTGAGCAATTCTCGCTGAAACCAGGCCGCCAACGGCACCCATCGTTAGAATTCCAATTTGATATCACTGATCGCTAGTTTTCGATAAAACTTAAGGGTGGTCCTTTCTGTTTTCTCAAATTGGTGGACCCCTCGTACACCAGCTAGCTGAACAGTTTGCGAAAAAGCCCATTTTTTGATAAATCTTGGGTATTTCTTCACGTGATATGTCTCATATTTCGCTTGGAACACATAGCAAACTTAGTGGTATCGTATAGAGAAAGTTTGAATGAATTCTAACGATGGGTGCCGATGGCGGCCTGGTTTCAGCGAGAATTGCTCAATTGTAATTTTTGGTCAAACTTTCGTTGCATGGAATCAATTGAAGATAAAATCTTTTTCAATATTTTATGTAAGGTCATTTCTAGGCCTATCATAAGGTTGCTTTGAAGTGTATTAGATTTTGCATAAATCCTTGAAAATAATTTTTGGCCCATAGTGGGGCAAAAGTTCGAATCAGCGGGGCACAAGTTCAACCCATGTATAAAATCACGGAAAAATTTGCAAATTGCCTAAAATCCACATATAATCTTCAAATTTTGTTATACTTGTCTGATCGTGTGAAAACTGTCACCAAAATTTTACATTTACACTTAGTTTTGCGAAAAACTGCTATTTTTGAGTATATTACAATTAACCCGGTTTTGGACAATGTTTTGATGAAAATTTAGTGTGTATTTTTCGGCAAACTTAAGTTTACGGCTGGTGTAAAGTATGCCTGTCATAAAAGGATCGATATTTTGTGTTTTAACCAGCGAATTTTTGCCCCACACTAGATTCGAACTCTTGCCCTACCGGTGGGGCAAAAGTTCGAATAAGACAATCAATTTTGAAACTGTTATAATTAAAAATGGGTAAATATTTTGACACAAGTTTGTTCAACAAAATTATAGCCAATATGTTGAAGGTTCACTGTTTGGCATTTGTTTTGTTTTAACTGCTATTGTTTTCCTGGAAACTTTGATTATACCACTAAGGTCGAACTTTTGCCCCACCTTACTCTAATGAGTTTTGCATCGATTAATCAAGTTATATTGTTGGTGCGTTGGCGTAAAATAAAGTTATTGCTAATCCACTCTTGTATAAACAACCTGTCACGTTGAGAAAAAAACACAATTGCCATGTTTTGATTTCATCAAGTCCAGTGCAAACCAGAAATAACGCACACTTCCTCATTCAACGGTTGTTGAACCACTGTTGAGACCACTCAGAATTGGAAGAATATGCTCCACTCCTCATGCCGCTCGAGTTTAAGCTTGAAACCTCTCCTTAAATCCAATAACATTCATTGAATGAACGTCAAATAAAATTGTTCGATATACCTAATAATTTTATTTTCATGCAAATAAATAAATGTCAAAACAAGTCACTTCGCTCGGCTGCTTTCTGTAATGAAAGACTGGCTTCGATATAATCGAATAATAGTCTTTCGTATACTAGGAGGACAAATGAAGTACACCTAGATTGCACTGAGTCTTATTGAGATCACATTGACCAGAAAGACGGACCGATCATTGAGTGAGATCTCAATACTCTACTGTCTGTGATGACGATTCGACGGCGGCGAATTGGAGTGGAGCACGATCGACGTCCGCAGTTGTATTTCCCCAGCGAGCATAAACACACTTAAAAAGGGTTGCATTCAATCGCAAAGATTAATAATCCTCCTGGTCTCGTACTTGAAGCGTGGAACGCTCCTAACCTGTACACATAGTGTTTGAATTATCAACCCATAGTTATGGATCAATTAGTATCAAGTCCAACCATTCAAAATAAAAATGTTTTATACATAAAATTTCAATGTAAAACCAAAAATCGTCCCATTTAAAATCGATACTTCGGCTAGCAAACATCTCAGTGTGTACCGTGTAAGTGTCGTAAGGCAGAATAGCACAACTGAAACTGGAAACAAACAAGAGCAAAACATCATATTATGAATGTGTATAGGATAGTGTCAAGAGTGGATCAATAAACGATCTCTAACATTGCTTTTCAGATAAACTACACTTATAGGATATCCATTCAGCCATAAGAATTATCATACTTTCCAAGTATATTTTATTTCATGATCTCAAAATAAGTTGCTGCTCCAAGTTAAGATTTTCTGGAGGTTTTATTTTTGTGAACTACAATAAAACTAATTAAAACTTGCTCTGTTGTCGCTTTACACGAAGTTTTTCAACCATTCGTGTTTGTTTATAAAAAAAAATTACAACTTTAGATGTCGTCAGTATTTCTATGTTGGTACTCTTTCTTGAAAGTATCAAGTTCACTGTTGAAATTGAAATAAATCTATTTTTTTAACAGTGATCTAAGTGTGGGGCCTTCCTTATCCGAGTGGTTAGAGTCCACGGCTACAAAGCAAAGCCATGCTGAAGGTGTCTGGGTTCGATTCCCGGTCGGTCCAGTTAATAACAGTTGAAGTGCTTATAAAACACTAAGCTGAGATGCTCTGTCCCAGTAGTGACGTAAATGCCAAGAAGAAGAAGAAGAACTGTGGAAAACAAGCAGTTCCTTGCCCATACTACGGATCACTTGTAGGAACTGCTTATTTACAGTATACAGAATCATGTTTATAGGGGCCCAGATAGTCGTAGCGGTAAACGCGCAGCTATTCAGCAAGACCAAGCTGAGGGTCGTGGGTTCGAATCCCACCGGTCGAGGATCTTTTCGGGTTGGAAATTTTCTCGACTTCCCAGGGCATAGAGTATCTTCGTACCTGCCGCACGATATACACATGCAAAAATGGTCGATTGGCATAGAAAGCTCTCAGTTAAAAACTGTGGAAGTGCTCATAAGAACACTAAGCTGAGAAGCAGGCTTTGTCCCTGTTTGGACGTAACGCCAGAAAGAAGAAGAATCATGAATCAGGATATATGTAGTTCAAAGAAATAAAGCCATTTTCATCCATAATAGTTGAGTTTTACCATCTGTGGAGGCTTATGGTTGTTGATGCCACTTCCTATTTGGAATCCTTGGTACAATTCCTGGAGATATCTCTGGTGGAATTCCTGTTGAAATCCCTGGTGAAATTCCTAGATGAATCCGTGGAGGAATTCCTTGAGGAATACTTGGACGAATTCCTGGAGGAATTCCGGTTTCAATTTCCGGAGGAATTTCAAGTATATCGTTGGAAAAACAGCTTGTAAATTCTGATGGAATTCTTGGACGAATCCCCCGCGGAATGGATGAACCCTGGTGGAACTCTTAAAGGAATCTCTTTTGGATTTCCTGGAGGAATCCATGGTGCAATTCCTGGAAAAAGTTTTGAAGGAATTTAAAGGGAATCGTGGTAGAAATACCTTGAAAATCCTTATGGAATTCCTGAAGGAATGCCTCGTGACATTATAGTGGAATGGATGGTGGTATTTCTGGAGAAACCTCTGATAAAATTCCATGAGCATTCTCTGGTGGAATTCCCAAAAGGATCCTGGAGGAATCCCTGGCAGAACCCTGTTGAAAATCTTGAAGAAATCCTTGGTGAAGTTCCTATCCCTGATTGAGTTTTTGGAGTAATCCCTGATAAAGAACCAGGATCAATCTCTGGTGGAAGCACAAAAGAACCGATTGAGAGTCTTTGAAACCAACAAATGATCTCCCCGTTCCAGATGAACTCCTGATAGAAATCCCTGATGGAATTCCTAAAGCAATCTCTATAGGAATCCATGGTGAAATTCCTAGAAGATTCTCTGATTAAATTCATAGAGGGCCACCAAGAAGGGTTACTTGAGGAATCCTTTGTAAAGTTTGTAAGGGAATATTCTTGACCTCTTGTAGGAATTCTTTATGATGTTCCTAAAATATTTTTGGTTCTTATTCTTAATTGAATTTCTTTCAGAAATTTCTAGAAATTTCTTGCAGAAATATCTGGAGGAATGCCTGAAAGTATATCAGGAAGAATATCTTCAGGAATTTAAGGATGAATTCCATGAGAAATCTATAAAAGTATTATTGGGGGAATTTGTGATGGTAGTCCTGGAAAACAGAATCCTACAGGGTGTCCGCAAATTATCCGTACAAACTTTGAAGGCATGGCTCTATGCAATCAAGCAGGACAAATTCAGTATTCTTGCATGGTTTAAAACATTAACTTATTATATTATTAGGTAGTAACCCAGACAACCAGAATGTACATATAACGGAATCACCTTTTGCGTTATGCGATGCTTATATGTGGAAAGTTTCACGTATAAGATGGTGCGAAAAGGCCTTATACGTACAAATGTGGAGGCGATATACGTGCATTTTTATATGATGAAAAATAGCATACAATGCGAGTGTATCGATTTTATTGCGAATCAATCTGTACTGATATACGACTTAATTTATGATAACAAAGTTCATTTGACAGCTGCTACGGATTGATCCGACTAACTTTGTACGAGTATATGGAACGAAACAAAATGTACATATGAACTCAGAAAGTAACGTTTTATGCGAGAAAACCCATAAATCAAACGATTTCATCCACCATGTAGTGCGGGTGTGATGCAATTTGTATAAATAAACGACTTTGTTCGTAAACTGCTATGCGACTTCTGGTTGACTGGGAAGTTTGACACATTTCCGATTTCTTATATTTGTGAAGCCAAGCCAAATGTGTTGAGTTGTCTTAAAGGGAGCTGTTTTCTGAGCATTATGACGCAAGAGAAATGTTCACAGAACTCATTGAATTTGAACCGTATAATTTTCTATTTCCAGTCTAACTTGAAGCCACTAAACTGTAAGTTGCTTCAAATAATAATGGGACATTCGGAATCATCTCTTTTAGATTTTAGGGACAAAACATCTCTAGTATGACTAGCGGCCTTCAGGAAAATCGCCTCCGATAAATTCAAATTTGCCTATCTCAGTAAGAAGCAACAATTTCGAAATTATTTAAAGGTGTATATTGTGTTAACATATAGATGTATTTAGAAAGGTACATTGACATTGATGTTTTATTGTTTTCAATACAAGATCATCTTTCCCATATGTTGCTGTTCGGATAATTTACGGACACCCTGTAGTATTTCCAGAGGATCATGAGAGACTTAGCTTGAAAAATTCCTAACAAAATCGCTTGAGGAATCCCACGTTGGAATTCCTGTACGAATGCCTAGTGAATTTCTGAAAGAGTAGTTGGTGGAATTCCTGAAGGAACTTCTGGTATACTTCCTGAAGAAACCCTTGGTGGCATTTCTGTAAGACTCTTTGATTGAATTCCTGGCGAAGTTCCAGAAGGAATCCTTCATGAATCTCCTGAGAGAATATCCCTAATATAGTTCATGCAGGAATCCCTGCTGAAGTTTCTGTAAAAATCTCTGGTGGAAGAACAAAAGTACCGATTTAGAATCCACCAACCCCACCGGTAATCTCTGCCGGGTGGGGGAGCCCGAGACGGAATGCCGAACCGAAACCCTCAGCCATATGTGAGAAGGAATGTGTATTTCCTTTCAGCAGTCGAGCGAAAATTTCCGAACCCACGGGCCGGAGAGCGGGAAACGAATATCAATAAATTATTCCACTTTATAAGCTCGGCAAAATGATTAATTTGCTTCGATCAATAAGGCACGAACATATCACACGAATTCACCACCAGTGAAGTGAAAGAGTTCAACTTTTCCCCTCCCGATCTTGCGCCTTGCCGAGATCCCTGGACTAGTCTGAGGAGTTGTGTTACTGTTGTTTGTGTTTTGAGTTATTGATGGAAATATCTCACTTTGTGCCCAGGGGAGGCCGGATTGGGGAATTGGACGATCGGTGGTCATTTCGAACCAGGGGGGAAGCTTGCCGCCGTTGTTGTTGCTGTCTCGTTGACTCTCTCTGTTGTTGTTTGCCATATGAGTTATGACCGGTGTGTCTTTTGTTTGGTTCTTTTGGCCTCCAACGTGATTGACAGGTCCTGTGTGGTACCTTCGAACTTTAACGGTTATTAATGTTCCTAAATCGTTTAAATAGTTTCGTTGTTTGTTCGTGAGCGATTGAGCCAGATTAGTAACGGAGAGCTCATGGCTGGTGCGAGCGTGAGTTAGATCTCTATTTGGATCAATCGACGTTCAGGGGTCAGTTAGTGAGGCACAAAAATCACACGGTTGAGAATCGATTAAAGTTTTACGTGGTGGTGATAAACATTCAATATTTAAACTAAATTTCAAGACCATGGGCTACACGACGTGTTCCATCACGCATATTTGGCATAAACTCAAGATTAATTGTTTTTCTTTTGTATTTTTTTTTTTTTAGTCTAAGCAGTAAACATTACGAAACAAAACGGTAGATCAACAATAATAATAATAGTAGCAATATTTGTAAGTTTAAGTCTACAATAACATTTCGTATTTATAACGGTTTAAAAATTGATTAAAAAACCGACAGTTCATCTATAAAATAGTGATAAAAGCAAAGTTTTTATGAGGGTGATAGCATGGGCGTAGCAAAAGAAAGGGATTCCAGTGGCCTGAATCTATGACATCGAAAGTGACAAAATAAAAAAGGTCGAAAGGCGGCATCCACAAATTACGTAACGCTCTAGGGGGAGGGCGGGAGTATGCTCAAGCGTTACGGTTCATACAAAAAGCGTTACGGAGGGGGGAGAGGGGGTCAAAAATTTCAAATTTTCTTCTTCTTCTTTCTGGCGTTACGTCCCCACTGGGACAGAGCCTGCTTCTCAGCTTAGTGTTCTAATGAGCACTTCCACAGTTATTAACTGAGAGCTTACTATGCCAATGACCATTTTTGCATGCGTATATCGTGTGGCAGGTACGAAGATACTTGATGCCCTGGGAAGTCGAGAAAATTTCCAACCCGAAAAGATCCTCGACCGGTGGGATTCGAACCCACGACCCTCAGCTTGGTCTTGCTGAATAGCTGCGCGTTTACCGCTACGGCTATCTAGGCCCTATTTCAAATTTTAGCGTTACGTATTAAATGGATGCTGCCAAAGGACAAACGATCAAAAAGGAAAGAAGAAGGGACAAAAGATAGAAAATCAAGCAGGAAAAATCATTGTTTCATGGAGTCATAATCAAGATTCTTCATAAGCGTAGGGGGGGGGGGATAATATGCACCACTTAAGGCGAAGTAGGCCGTCATTGAAATTTGTACGTATCGTTGATGATTGTTGCTAATTCGTCTCACGTTTTCGAATCAAAGAAAATCAGTTGGTTTAGCACTGACACAGCTGAAAAAGTATCAGCATACTATATGCATATCAGCGTGTACATTGATACATTTTCAAGCCAATATAAACTATCAAGGCTGAGTTTTATCACTTTGAAATGCAAGCTGAAAATTCATCATTGTTGCCAAAACGAATGACGGGCTACTTTGCCTTAAGGAAGAAGTGCCGAAATGAACGCTAAACAACATGTATTTAGTGTTTTAATACACGAATCTTGATGGTTTGGGTTCACCCTTCATGGTGTTGAGCTAATTTCCATCATATTTACACTAGATTGTTGGAAAATTGAACTTTTATCAATAATAAAAAACAGAAAAATCCTCAAAATAATAAAACTTGAACTGGCGAACGATTAATCGCTAGCGCACATGCAGAACGATGCATTATTCGCAGAGCGTTGTTGCTATGATTGCATTAAAAAAAACAACCACGATGCATCAGTTGACAGCCTATGGACGTGTTTGCTATTTACTCTTGTGGTTCGTACGTTTTGCTCCGGTGGTAAAATGAGTAGTGTTCGAAACACTTTAGTAGTAGATTTTGGTGTTCTACCAGTGCAACCTGAAGTCGCAAAAGTTTCTGGCAATTAAATATATTGCGTTGATTCGTCGTATTTGATGACGCTTTTCCTCTTTTCAACACTTTGTTGAATGTTCTACGGTATCATTGATGTCTCTTATCCAAAAAAAATCATATGAAACCCCTGGGCAGGATGCACCATAGTGTTTTAAGCGTAATTTTATTTATCGTAAAAACCCGAGTTTTCGATAATGTTCATCTACAATATGATACAATTGTGCACAAATACCTTAGTAAGGACTTCAAATGAACTAACATTTATGATTGTAGATTATTTTCGAATGGATCGTTCTGCCCCGACCAATGGAGTACTTGTTGCGCCAACCGAGCGCTTAACAGAAAATGTTAAGAAAAATCGAAATTTTTGTGTTATTTCGCTCAATCATCTCGTCAACAACTAACCCAGTTTCTGTTTTATGGTTAGAGGTTGTAAAAATTCTCAATCCATCACTTTCAAAACAACAAGTGAAATGATCGGGAAAGTTACATCAAAATCGTGCTTTTGAAATTTATTATTTTATCTCTTTGTTAAGTTATCGAAAATGAATCAAATTCTCAGGGTGTCAACCATTTGCAACGTTTCATCAAACTGCATAATGTTTTTCACTCAAAATTAGCTTATTCTAGAGAAATTGACAAGGTGCTTTTTGTCCCCGGCAGTGCATATTACCCCAAGAGCCCCAACATCCAGAGTGACAGCACTAAACGGTGCGCTTTGCTTCAACCCATTCGTATCGATCATCCACATTTCAACATGACGAAGTGGTTGTGTGGTAGAATACGTGGCTTTCGATCAGATAGTTCTTGTATTGAATCTGGTTCTGGCAACATGATGGGATAGCTCAAATGACGGATGAATGGAACCATTAGTATATTCTGAATTTGGTTATGTTAGGGCTCAAGTGAGATACGTTTTGAACTGCGCACATTGGTATTTTGCGACTGCTCAAAATACATGGTTTTCATAAAGAAGAGATCTAATATAGTTCCAGTAGTCGAATAAGGGACGATGCTATACTCGGATCTTTTTCTTCTTCTTTGTGGTGTTACGTTTCGACTGGAGCAAAGCTTGCTTCTCAGCTTAGTGTTCTTGTGAATAGCTCCCCATAAATTAATTGAGAGCTTGTTTTATCAATTCATCATTTGTATGTCATGTGGCATGCGCAAAGATACTCTATGTCCTCTAATTCCATCGGAAAACCTCTCTCGGAATGGTTACTCGGCGGTCAAAAGTCTGATGAAACCAGACAACTAAAGGTAATTTGCTGAAGCCAGCTCTAGAACATGTCTCAATGTAATGGGGACATTAAACTTTTGGAAATTGGCTCAAATTGTCTCTTCTGATCATTTTAAGATAATTGGGCTCGAAAAATCGAAAAATGCATGCGGTTCAGAAGTTTATTTTCTGCTTGTCTAGACTCAATCAGCTAGTTGACTCATGAGTGGCAAAAATTTTCAACATCCTTTGTTTTCTTTTTTTAGATAATTTATCTCTCAGATTTTTTTTAAATTACCACAAATATGTTTCCTAGACATTTCACGGTAACTTATTTTATTTACTTTTCTAAATATTTCTTCGAAAAAATAATCGAAAATCACTTCATAATTATTTTCGAAAGGTATTTGAAAAAGTTTTTATTTTAAATGGCCTTTAAGTATTTTCAATGATTTAACTTTAAGTGATTTTATTTGAGACAACTCCTAGAATATCCAAGATCAGAGATCAAGAATTCCGCTTTCAATATGTCAAACAATATTCTTGAACATTTCCGATGACATTAGAAATGCTAAACAATTTTTAAATAATGTTCCTTCAACGCATAATTTTGAAATTCTTCCAATCATTTTTTCTACATTTTTTGGAATGTTTATCCAGATAATCTTTTTGCTTCCTCAATGAATGCTAAAAAAATAGTCAGTGAATGCGTAAACATGAATTCAAAATAAATATTCACATTTTGTGTTAGCAATACATTCTTATATAAAATCCCTGCAAGAATGTTTTAAGAACATAGAACAGTCCAACTTCGAACTTGTAAAAGGAATATAGTGGCCATTTGAAAAGGGAACACAAATTGGAATTTTGTGGTGGTGCTGCTTTCGCAAATTGTCCATTATAATGACTTCAGAAATAGTCCATGGAATAATGCAAAACTCTTACAATAACGGGTAGTCAATTATACTCATGCTCCGGCTCAATTGTCCATGGAATAATGCAAAACATTTTCTGAATAACTGTACCTCATACATCTACAAGAATTCCACCAGGAATTTATTCAAAAATCCCTTCATAAGTTCTGAGAAAGGTTGTTGCAAAAATTTCACTGCATGTTCTTTAATTCCTGGTATAAGTTTTATATGAACCCTGTCATGATTTTTCTATGAAAAACTTCTTCTGAATCACCAGAATGTTTTACCCTTAATTTCGTAGAAACTTTATCCAGAAATGTTGTTCCTATGGGTTTCTACAGAAACTCCTCTAATTATTTCGAATATACCTCTATCGCAAATTCTAATCTCAATCGGACGAGGCGATATCGCGAACCCAAAATCTGACCACTGGAAGGTAATTTTTCATTTTTATGATGGTAAGAACTATAAGTTTTATGTCTCACACTTGTGTGCATAGAATAGTTTGAATAGAATAGAGTGTGGTGAGTGCACTCTCCATAGACGCGCTCCTTTATCAATCAAAATCGCATACCTTGATAAAGCCAAGAAATTACACCGATATTGTCTATGCATCAGAATTATAGTCCTCACCTCTTCAAACTAGAGAACTAAATAAATAAAATATTAGAAAGCAAATAATTTGTTGCAGGTACGACTGTTATGTTGATGTTTGAGGTTATGGCTTTCAGTCTGAGTTTTTTTTTTAAGACTGAAAGTCATAACCGCAAATTATTTGATTCGACTCATTTTTTCCCTTGTCTCAAGATCATTCTCGGCAACTGGGAAAACCGAGACTTGTCACTTTCAACAAGGTTAAAATTGTAACCAAGACTAATAAATGTTCCTTTGATTACTACAACATCCTGGTCTCTTCGTTTGGAGCAGTCAGGACTAGGGCTCACTGGTAGATCTTTACCCCATAATGCACCATGAAAAGGTGATCTACACGCGTTATGGGTCACGATATTCCGCACAAATGCAAAAATGCTGAATTGGCAAAGAAAGCTGTCAGTTAATATAAGTGGAAGTGCTCTCAAGAACGCTTTCATGAGAAACAGGCTTTGTTCCAGTTGGGAAGTAACGCCAGAATGAAGAAAAAGAAGAAGGTCCGATGGTGGCATCGTCCTTTACTTGACTACTGGCACTTTGTCAGATCTTTATGGAATACCATGTATTTTAAGCTTTCATAAGGTTCCAATACATTTAATTTGAAAAGTGTGTCATTTGAGCCCTACCGGAACCGATATCAGATCATCCGGATATGGCCTGGCCATATCCTGTTATTGGTCTATGACACCATGTCCATTTAGCATAGCATAGCATAGACTGACTGTACATGTCAATGGTTGCTACTCCGTGATTGATCCGAACCGGTAAGAATTGCACTACGATCCAAATGAATAAGGGATGGGATTTTCCGCATATTCTCGAAGTGCAATTTTAGCAGCTCTCATATTATTGATCAATAACGGCGCAGGCCAAGTCCTTACAGTCAGTTGGGAAGGGTAAGGAACGTTATTGTGTAATGATCGTTGCTTCTAAAGACCGAGAATACCTCTGCATCTCCACAATCATCACGGGACAGGTTGATTAGTGAGGAAGGAAAAAGATCTGGGAGTCACCTTTGGTCGGTGATGCGATCCATGGATTAGGAGGGAAAATACGAAACTTAAAACTAGTGTTGCATTTTTGTATCGCAGTAAAAATATATTGAGAGAAATTATAAAAAAGTCGATATTTATAATATCGAACTATTCAGAGGTTATTTTTAGTAATGACGAAGACAGAAAGGATTGCGTATTTTAAAAGTGTATGTAACAGAAATAAGGGTATTGTTGACACATGTAATGACGAACCATTCAAAGTATGTTTGAAAATTAAAATAAAAATTTTAAAAAAAAAGTTACGTTGCAACAAAAATATGTCATACGTCGACATTCATAATGTCGAACTATTCAAAGGTTATATTGATCAATGACGAAAACATAATGTTATATTAAGTTTGAATGAAACGCGAAAAAGTCGACACTTGTAGTGACGAACCATTCAAGGCTTGTTTGAAAATAAAATAAAAGCTACTTATAGCAACGATAAAAATGAATTATCATAAGCATGAAACGATCTCACCAGTTCTTCGTCCTCGGCTGAACACGAAGCTTTTCGCACTTGATCAACACGAACCGAACACGATTGGTCTTGACTCCGTTGCGCGTCCCACCGGAACGTGCAACCGAATCAAAAGACAACGCACTATTGTCGTTTTTTTTTTGTCCGCGCTCGAATGACGCGAACCGAACACGCTTTGTTTTGATTCCGTCACGCGTTCCATCGGAACACGCAACCAAATCAAAAGACCACGCACTCTGCTCTGGCACTGCAAAGCACTGGGAAAACGAACGAAGGAACCGAAAACACATTCCGTTATTGGTCTATGACACCATGTCCATTTACTTAAAAATGAAAAATCATGAACTTCGAGCTGTCGAACGCTACTAATATGTAAAATTCTCAAAGTATCCCCTTAGCCTCCCTTTCGGAACCTGTACCGGATAGCCATGTGGCCACAATGATCCTATATGGTCCTAAACTGCTCATAATAGTATCTTTATATCTAGGTGTCCATCATGTGATGATTTACTCGAACTGGCTGCCTTACGTACTCAACAGGACTTTGGCCCTGTTTTGATGCCAGTTTTAGAAATCATTCATAATTTTCTGAAAACTATATTGAACTCCCGATCTAATAACGGTAAGTTAAAAAAATGATCGAGAAATCCCGTTAATCGCAGGATTCCCGAAATGAAGATAGAATTTGATGAAATTTATTCATGATCTTCTACAACACCTTCTGTTGAAAACAGCAACTAGAGACACCGATCTTCTATCAAGGCAATAAAAACGCACAGTTTTTCCATTTGGCCTATGCTTTAAAGTTAGAATTTATTAAACAGTTAATCTTAATTCTAACATTTAACATATTGTATACTCACAACCACAACTTCGGTGCTTCACATCCGCGCTGTTGCTGGCTTTCATGATCACCATGACCACCACTTTGATCTACTTTTACCAAAATAAAGACCTCTATGTCCCTTGCAGTTGCCCAACATCCCAGGATCTCGGGATTTTACGGCACAAGCTTAGATTTTTGTCCCGAATCCCGGGACAAGCAAAATGGTCGGGAATTGGATGCTCTAGATATTAAGGGATAATTTAAAACTTTTTTGATAAAATGCATAAACAAATCTTGGTAGTAATTAAATTGATCTGGATCATGTATCTATACCAATAGAGTAATCGCTAGACTTTATCTATACAGGATATCTTCAATAAGGCACATCGGGAGTAAACATAATACTGCTGCAAAATTAGTATTATGTATGCGTGTATGTATGAAACTTGTACACTGCAAAAATTGTTTCAAAATTGTTTTTGGTCCTAAAGAATCCAATGTTTCTCTGCCTAAACACGATTTTTACTTTCAACTTGTGGTTTAAATTTAAAACTAATTGAAAAAAAAACAGATTTCTTTAAAAAAATCAAACACTTTGGACATGGTACACTTTTCCGCACTTTTTATTGGGATACTGCCCATAACTGCATATTTGTAACATTTGACAAAAGTAGGCATTAATTAAATGGGATACCAAGTGTGCATTTCATTGCAGTATGGGAGGAAATTAAAATTTCTAAAAATCACTAAAAACTCAAAAGTGCTTATTTGAGGCTGAAATTTTGTACAACTCATATGCGATTGGGTGGGGTCAGAAAATAATTCTGATTGAAATTTTATTGCTATCAGTTTACGAAGCCCATGAATAATCTCAATGTGACTGTTATGCGGTTACAATTGCCGATGTGACAAAACAACTTGCTATTTTTCGAATTTTCTAGGACAATCTCACAGATTTCAGTAAGTTGATCGAAAGTATTTGTCGTTTGATGAATCTCCCCGGTATTAACTCCAAATTCTCAAATGTGTCGAATGTGACAAATTTGCAATTATGGGCAGCATACTGGTTATGAAAATTTAAAATATTTTTTTATCCTAATATGTTAATTACCTACATCTTCCTTTCGTTCCTTGCCAACATTTGTTAAAATAACTAAATAATTTATTTGATTAGGCCACCTAATAGAAAAGTCTTGAAAATAAGATAATAAGAATAAGAAGTTTTAAAAACTTTTCTTGGTAGAAACAAGTTTGATCATGAATAAAATTGAGCAAATTCTCCTGTTGAGAGAAATGTATTGCTCGTTAAATGATCATATCAAATCATATCCCGAGACAGTCGATACAAATACAATTGAGTTTGGTCAAACAAAAATATATATAATGTATTGTTAAACTACAAGTTTCTTAAAAAAAAAACTTTTGGAAATAATCCTACAACACTTTTCATTAACTTATGCATCAAATGCATGAAATGACTTCAAATAATTAAAAATCGTTCTTGTTAAAATGAAATAATTCCTAAATTGCTTTCAACGATTTGTGCTGAAAGTATCTCAGAATATTGCTGGAATATTACTTTTGAAGACTACTGAGTTATTTTTTTGGAGTTATTTACTAAACAACATTTTCTCATGTAATTATTTACAGCATTGACGAGAAAATTTGTCGTATGGTTTATTTTTTTATTAATATCAATATGATTTTATTCAACAATGTTCACCATCAAGGAGAAAACTCTCGAATATCGCAATGATCGCGGTGAGCAATCATTGTCATATTCTGTTCAAGTTGTGACAAACTGTTGTTGCGGAATAAGATTATTGCAACAATAATAGGAAAGGACAATCTTATGAAATTTAATCTATTAATTGACATAGGATTCACTGCCTGTTAACCATTTTTGCCTCACAATTGTTAATAGATTAAGTTTCAACTGGCGCTTCACAAACCCCACCTTGGTGGGTCAAATGAATCATTTGAAGCAAATTTTCAAGTCTTGCGTTTTAAATTTAAAATAATAATAAAAAGCAAAATATATTACTATTTGAAGTATACTAGTATCTCATTTATAATCCATAGAAAAAAGTTGAATGAAAATTATTCACATAGGCTAAACAGCAAGTAGAAGAAGCTATCTATTGATTTTTATGTATCCACTTACCCGGTTGTACCTCAACCTCTTAAAGGTGTTGTTATAAATATCTCCCTTGTTCGCATGGCATTTAGAACTCAAAAGAAATTCTAAATGACCGACAAAGTCAGAATCTCAAACAGGAGTAATGTGAGAAAAATATCTCAAGATAGGAGTTTGACGAGATTAAGAGGAAATACATGAATATATGTTGAGAAAATTTTAGAGTAGTCTTTATTGGAGTTCTAAAATGAATATTTTGTGACTTTCTTGGAAAATCAATGGGACAATTCTGGACAAACATTTGAAAAGGGCCCAAGAGGTCTTGAGCCTTTTTTTAGAAACGTTGCTGTTGAGCCCTTCTTAGCCCGCCCACGCAAACTAACACCACTATCAGAAAGATTGGTGTTAGCTCTTCCTGATAGTGGTATTGGTGAGCGTGATCGAGTTGAATTGGGCTCAACAGCGTCTTGCAAAGCCAATGTTTACCAATGTCGATGTGCCCTTTTGAAATGTTTGTCCAGAATTATTGTGAAAAATCCTGAGAAAAAAAATCAACAGGTATTTTTTAGAGCAATAAATTGAGGTAATATCGCCAGCATATGAAATAACCGCACATAAAAGGTGCCAAGGCTACTTAAAATTGAGCAGGTAAGGTAGGTAGCAAAGTAAATTGATTTCCAAGTTTTTCCGGTAATTTTTCAATCCGTGCAAATTTTATGTAGACCAGAAAAAAGTAAATCTTCTACGAATTACGTTATTTTGTGTGATGGGAGTAAAAATCACTTAAAAATACCATTGGAAAGCTTGGAAACTGGGAATTTTTTTGGTACACTTTACTCAAAACCGACCAAAATGTCACTTACATCTCTTTGCGTTTAGGCCCCTCAATTGTCATGTTGAGAGAAGTTGTACAATACATTGTGTTCTATGTTTAGCCAATTGAAATAATCACAATTACCCAATATAGTTTGTCTTCTGAGCAATCGAGTGTCTGCAAATACCTCTTGTTCTATTACCGTGGAAAAACTCCCTTTCCAGTTTGATGTGATCCGGAACAAGTTTTCAGTTTTTCATTGTCATTTGTAAAATGATAAAAACTCGTCCTAATACCACATGAATGCCTCTATCAAAAAGCAGAAAGGCGGTGGTGGTTGCTCTCGTGCAGCGAAACCAATTATCATATTTATCAATTAAACTCTATAAATAAAACAATATTCCACTCTGGTCGCGTCGCGTGAGTAATAAAAAAATAAATCCATCAATCTTGTTCGGGACCCAACAGACACCCAGTCAGCGCCAAACGCCAAACCAGTCGAGAAACGGGCGAGAATAAATATTCATAAGGAACCCAAAGGTGCAACCTGATGGGCAGCTCACATCTCAGGCAACAAGAGATACCCGAGCTACGGTTGAGGGCAGCATCCTTCAAAGTCCTATACCGTCAACTGGGGGGAAATTGATTTAACCTGTTGCAATATTATGATTAGCCTCGAAGGTTCGCACTTGATTTATGAGGTTAAGTTTACATATTCACATAGTAAACATAGTAAACATAGTAAACGACAAACCGCAATACGTGGATCTGTCAAAGGATAACAACTCTATTGGAATTGAATGGTATAGTACAAAATTAAAGCTCGAAAATGTATTATCATATGATTGCAATGTAGGCTAAGCACCAGCGGATCGTTGAGTACTGACTTTTAAACAGTTTTTAAATCTTCAAAAACTGTGGCTTGCGTAGCAATACCCTACCCTAAAAATGATTAATTTTAAAATTATAGGTATTTAGACATCTGAATTCTAGAAAGCATGACATGACAGCGATGCCAACAAGACACTCAGCATCCTTTTAAGGCATTGTTATATGACACCGACCTGATCAATTTCACCCCATATCATTATACATATTGGACCCAGATTTGTGCCAGCCAGGATGGTTCGCCCGTATATTTTTACGCAGAGTTGACGCAGATCATTGTTCTGCTTGTCCGATTCGCGAATGAGGAGCGTAAGAAGGGATTGATGCCACTGATGTGCAGTAACCGGAGCCGGGACTGGTTGACTGCCTCAAAAAGATGCTACCATGGAAGTCAGCCACGCTGCAGCACGGCAGCAAAAAGGAGACAAAATTGAAGCTCATATCAAATTGTAATTAAGCAAGACATATCGCGCCTTGCATCGCATTGTACGCTTCTGTACAACTGGCTGCGCGTCCGACGTAGAGGTTGAGTTATGTCAAGGGATTTGTTTGGATGCTTTCGTGGAAGTTCATTGTTGAAATCTTTAAAAATATGGAATTGAGTTCGGTAAACGGTAGCTGCTAGTGATGTTCATGTGGAACATGAATGTTCAACAAATTCGTCAATTGTACTAAAAATCTTTATTAAAAATTAAAGGTTTGCAACATACACGTTGCAAATCAGCCTACTTTTTATCAAGAGAATGGACTACATAACGGCCTACTTTTCCTACCGAAAGAAACAGTGCTGAAAAGTGCTGCTTTAAACCACTGATATCAGTATTGAAAAGTAGCACTTTTCAGTACTGTTATGGGAGTTATCAAAATGATTGCATCCATACGTGATTTGTTCAATTGCTCTGAATTTCTTAATGACTTTAAGTCAACTAGTTTCTGATTCTACATCCGTTTGACGAACCGAATTCAGTCGAATTAGAATCGTAGATTCCTATGTAGAATCAGGAGCAAGTTAACTGTGAGGCATCCTGAATTAAAATAGGACGTAGAGGAGGCAGTACAACATGTAAATTTACTTCAAAAAACAGGCATGAGCTTTATGGGGCGATTCGTGTATACGTATTTACTAGACTGGCCCATCTCAGTATGGGAGAAAAATAAAGTTGTATAATTCCACGGGGCACCCTCCAGGATTATTCTTTGGGGTAAAATGAAGACTTCCTGAAAGTTTCAGCTCATTTGGTTGCTCCATGAGCTAGCGCATTTGAATTGAAATTAATATGGGATTTCAAACTCAAACATATGGGAAACCACATATCATCTACAGTTTGGTTCAGGAAAACTATTGATCGAGTTTAATTGAACCCAGAATGTCAAAAACACTACTTGATACCATAGCGAACAATATTGTAGAAGATTGTGTCATGATTTAAATTAAGGAAGTTGGTGTTTTAACTATCTGAAGTAGATTTGCAATATTGCTTAGCATTTCTTCAACATAGCTTGATGGTAGCCTATTGGCGCATCATAGCCACCTATGACGCTGGCGAGCTGCGGCACAAGGCGCTTGCATATGTTTGCTTGTTAAGGGTATGCGAAATACCGAATGATTCCGTCAAATACGCTTCGAAACGAAATTCCGCGGAATTCCACGGAACTCGCACTGGCGAAATTTGTATTTTGCTATTTCGTTTCGTTTCGCCAAATTGTTAAAATATTTCCACGGAAAATTGAAAACAAACGGAATAAAACGGAATTTCGCGAAATTCGAGTTAAATTTCGAACAAAAAAAGCAAAGCGTTCGCTTCTACTCCTAGCAGCTACAGTCAAAAATGGGTCCGTATTATGGATCAAATCGTCTCATATCATGGATCAGAACACTATAACAGCAAATTATCTGCGAGGCAAACGAATGGTGTGCTAATGAAAGCATACGTTTTGGCGTTTCTTTAGGAATCGTCTTATCTTAGATTCATAACTGTGGTATGGGTTTAAATGCCCCACAAATATGAATCAACGCTTCTAGGCATATGTATGACATTTTATTTCCTACGAATGGAACAAATGTGTTTAAGCATGTTATTGTTGATTGCGATGCTGTATAGATTTATGGTTCGCGTAGGTAAAATGGGTTCTGCGTAATTGCTACTCTATTTGATGAGATATTCTCCGTTTAAACCAACTTAGATCCATTTCTATGTGCTATCCATAATTGTGGGATGACTGTAGTATTGACTGGTCCGCAGGATATGATAAACTGCACTGCCGTTGTTGTTGGTTGATAGGTAAAAGAAATCTCGCAGCAGCGTTTCAATTTGCGCAGCTCAAAGCTAAAAAAAAATAATTGTTTATTAGACTTCTTTTCAAAAAATTGTACCGTAATCCATACATTTGGTCTGTAGCACTTGCCAAACCGAACCGTCTGCCGAACCAACCGGTACTAAGAAAAGGGGAGTTAGGAAGCAGTCGGCTAGCTTGACTGTCCTCGGTGCAGCATCGAGCGAGATCCCGAAGTCAAGTGCCGCCAGCCAGAAGGATTTGGAGAAATCGAAAGCATCCCAGCAGTCGAAAACCTCCGAGAAATCGATTACCGTCGTTGTTCCTATTCCCGGCACGAGTGGCGTAATCACTCCGAAAAAGAATCCAGAAGTCCCAACTGTAGCGACCCACGGGGAGAAGAAATCCACCAAATCCAGCACTTCTACCGCCAAAGCTCGAGCGCAATTGGCATTGCAGCGATTAGAAGAGGAGCGACTATTGGAGGAGCAGAAGTTGATGGATGAACGGGCGCGAGTAGAAGAGGAACGGATCCGTCTTGAAAAGGAGAAGCAGCTCAAGGAGCAGGAACATGCGATAAAGGCCAAGGAACTAGCGATGCGAGAGAAGTATCTGCGAGACAAGTTCGATCTGAAGGAGCAAATTGCCGACGAAGAGAGCAGCAACAATTCCAGTCCCATTAGTAGTCGGACTAGAACGAAGGCCTGGCTGCAGGACCAGCAGAAGTTGAAACCGATTCAAGACGACAATAGTGTAACGCACAAATCGGAGTACAATCTGCAGAATATCGAGGCAGGATCGAATCGACTTCAACCGCCATCCGTGGTAAGATCTTATAGACCTCGACCACCATCCGTAGTCGGACCGATTCAGCAACAGCCAGCTGACTTGGAGAACGATCGCCAAGTGGAAGATTTGAGATTTAATGCACCTCTCGGTTTCCCGAACCAGCGTGGAGATTTTGGGAACGAGATGCAACCCGTCGCCCTGGTAGGAGTTCCTAACCTCCAAGGGAACCGTGAAGGCTGCGGAAACCGGATGCAACCCGAGGATTATCTTCCTAGTGCCGTCCGGAATGAAGCCGGATTCAATGCTGATATGCTGCCAGCGCTTGGTGGATGCTTAGAAGGCCCGATGAATGAAATGCGACCAGGATTGCACGGGGCGGGGCCGAACGCCAACCAGATAGCGGCAAGGCAAATCTGGCCGAAGAAGTTGCCCACGTTCTCTGGCGACCCGGAGGATTGGCCAATATTCGTCCACAGTTTCGAGACGGCCAACGTTGCGTGTGGCTTCACAGACGTGGAAAATATCATCCGGCTGCGGGAGTGCTTGCGAGGGGCAGCGAGAGACGCCGTCGTCACGAAGCTGATGTTTCCTCAGAATGTGAGGACGATAATGGATACCCTACGCCGGTTGTTCGGTAGACCAGAACTACTGGTGAAGAATTTGCTGAACAAGGTACACCGGGCAGAGGCACCGAAACCGGAACGATTGGATTCGTTGATCAACTTCGGTTTGACGGTGCAACAGTTGTGCGATCATTTGGAGGCCGCCAACCTTCGAAGTCATTTGTCGAATCCTACGCTGCTTGGCGAGTTAGTGGAGAAGTTGCCAGCATCCATCAAACTAGAGTGGGCGAGATTTAAGCGAGCTCACGCCGATCCAACGCTTAGGCACTTCGGGATGTTCATGGAGGAGCTGGTGAACGACGCCAGCGAAGTCACGATGCCAATACAGCAGAAGTCGGCAGTTTCAAGAGTCGACAGGGACAAACTGAAGGAGAAGGGACACGTGTACGCCCATGAGGAGGTCGCTGATTCGCAAAGCCGCAGCAAAGAGAGACAGCCTTGCCCAATATGCAGCAAGATAGACCACCGCGTACGGAACTGTGAACAATTCCAGAAATTGAGCCTGGACGGTCGCCTAAAGGCCGTTGAACGATGGAAACTGTGTGAGGTTTGTTTGTTCGACCACGGCCAATGGAGGTGCCGATCGAGATTTCGGTGTAACGTTGGGAGCTGCCGAGATCGTCACCACCCGCTTCTTCATCGTCCGAAGCAAGAGCAACGTCCATCACAATCCCAAGCGTCGGAGTGCCATACGCATCAGCGGCCGCAGCGGTCGGTCCTGTTTAGGATCATTCCGGTTACATTGTTCAACGAGAACCGTAAATGTGAGACTTTCGCCTTCTTGGACGAAGGGTCTTCATTGACACTCGTAGAGGCTGGCTTGGCGCGGCAGCTTGGAGCGAACGGTGTCGCTGAACCCCTAGAGCTGCTTTGGACTTCGAGCGTAATGAGGAACGAGAACGATTCGAAGCGTGTTGATTGCGAAATAGCGGGAAAAGGATTACCCCGTCGTTTTGCATTGAAGAACGCGCACACCGTTGAGGAGCTAAAGCTTCCGAACCAGAGTCTGGCCATGAAGGAACTATCGGAGCGGTACCCACACCTCCGAAATCTACCTGTTCCGTCGTACTCTGAAGCTGTTCCTAGGATCCTGCTCGGACTTGAAAATCTGAGTCTTTTCGCTCCATTGGATAGTTGTGTCGGCCGCCCCGGAGAACCAATCGCCGTGAAATCGCTGCTAGGCTGGTCTGTCTATGGACCGGTTGGAAATGGGAGAGCGAAGGAGGGATTCGTCAACGTTCACGAATGCAACTGTGGCGCTGATCGAGAGTTGAACGAACTAGTTCGGCAGCAGTTTATTCTAGAAGACTCGATGATCCGGTCAACACCTCCGCTGGAATCCACCGACGAGAAGCGAGCTCGCGAAATCTTAGAGTGCACTACAAAGTTCGTGGACGGAAAATATGAAACTGCTCTACTTTGGAAAGCCGATGACGCCAAACTACCCAATAGTCTCCCGATGGCAATGAAGCGACTGAAAAGTTTCGAGGCTCAACTAGCGAAAGATCCGAGTTTGCGCGATGCAGTGAATCAGCAGATCAACGACTTTGTACAGAAGGGCTATATACACAAGGCCACCGAGGAAGAACTGATAGAGATCAGTCGAAGACAGGTTTGGTACTTACCGCTAGGCCTGGTAACTCACCCGAAAAAGCAGAAGAAGAGGCTGGTGTGGGACGCAAGGGCGCAAGTCAATGGCATTTCTCTCAACTCCCAATTGCTGAAGGGCCCAGACCTGCTAGTATCGCTTCCGTCCGTGATCTGCAAATTTCGCGAGAAGCGCGTCGGATTCGGAGGCGATATTCGAGAAATGTTTTTGCAGCTGCGTATGCGAACGTCGGACAAGTATTTCCAGTGCTTCCTGTTTCGCTCCGATTCCCAACAGCCACCGGAAGTCTACATCGCTGACGTAGCAATGTTTGGTGCCACATGTTCGCCATGCGTTGCGCAGCATGTGCTGCGAGTGAACGCTGACAAGTGGGCGAAAGAGTTTCCTCAAGCGGCGGCGGCGATTAAAGACAAAACATATATGGACGACTACTACGACAGCGCCGACACTCCCGAAGAAGCTGCGGAGCTAGCCGTACAAGTGCGAACCATCCACGCTCACGGAGGCTTCGAAATGAGGAACTGGGTCAGTAACAGCGCGGAGGTGTTAGAGAAGCTTGGGGAAAGTGCCGTCGTGGAAACGCGAATCCTGCAATCAAGTGTTGAAGAGCGATGGGAAAGAGTTTTAGGAATGTTGTGGCATCCAGCATCGGACACTTTGACGTTTTCTACGGAACTAGGAGAGCAGCTGCTTCCCTACGTGTCCGGAAGAAAGCGACCAACGAAACGCATGGCTCTGAAGATCATAATGAGCCTGTTCGATCCTTTGGGTTTGCTGGCGCCGTATCTCATCCACGGAAGGACCCTGATCCAGGATCTTTGGAGAAGCGGAATACAGTGGGACGAGCAAATGAAGGACGACGAGCACGAGAACTGGAAGCGCTGGGTAAAATTGCTGCCTGGTATCAAAGACCTCAGCATTCCACGATGCTACTTCGGTGATGTAGATCCACGCTGTTATAAGTCGTTGCAGTGTCATGTGTTTACCGACGCCAGCGAGGTCAGTTATGGCTGCGCGGTGTATTTCCGCATAACGGACGAGTACGAACGAGTGCACTGCACGTTGATCATGGCCAAGAGCAGAGTAGCCCCTCTACAACACTTGTCGATACCCCGATTGGAGCTGGAAGCAGCCGTGCTAGGAGCGAAACTGCTGAACACCGTTATGACAAACCATTCGCTGAAGCCCCGCAAGGTGTATCTGTGGTCGGATTCTTCGACCGTTCTTTCGTGGATACGTTCGGATCACAGGAGGTACAAGCAGTTTGTTGCTCATCGTATCGGGGAGATCCGGTCGCTGACCCAAACGGAGAACTGGCGATGGGTTCCAACGAAGGAAAACATAGCTGACTGCCTGACAAAATGGGTGGACGACACAGAGCCTGATTCGAACGGTAGCTGGTTCAAAGGTCCCGCGTTCCTGTACCATCCAGAGGATCTATGGCCACAGCAACGCGTAAAGGCCAACACGCAAGAAGAACTACGGTCGAGATATTTGCTCGCTCATATTTCGGTGCCCATAAGAATGATCGATCCTTCCAGAATCTCCAAGTGGACTATTCTATTACGAACCGTCGCGTGCGTGTACCGGTTTATCAGCAACTGCCGATTGCGAATCGCGGGACACCCGATAGAGGCTATTCCCGTAACTAGAAATCAAGAGAAGCTACTGAAACGGACAGTAGCGGCGCAGGTCGTTCCACTGAAGCAGGAGGAATTTCAACAAGCTGAACGTTTTTTTTGGCGGATGGTTCAAGGAGAATACTATCCAGACGAAGTCCGAACCCTGATGAACAACCGTGATCAGCCGATTGACAAATGGACACCCGTGGAGAAATACAGTCCGTTATACAGACTTTCTCCCTTTGCCGACGAATATGGAGTAGTCAGAATGGAAGGAAGAACCGCTGATGCTGCGTACGCCAGTTTCGATGCAAGATTTCCAATCATTCTTCCTAAGGACAGCCCGATTACTCAACGGCTACTGGAACACTATCATCACAGATATGGTCACGCGAACAAAGAGACTGTTGTTAACGAAGTTCGCCAGCGATTCGAGATCCCACATCTACGGTCGGCGGTGGAGAAAATTTCCCGGAACTGCTTGTCCTGCAAGGTGAATAAATGCAAGCCTCATCCTCCACGAATGGCACCTTTACCGGAACAACGATTGGTGTCCAATGTCCGACCTTTCAGCTACGTCGGAATAGACTACATGGGACCGCTGGAGGTCTCCGTAGGTCGGCGCAAGGAGAAGAGATATGTCGTGGTGTTTACGTGCATGGTTGTTCGGGCAGTCCACCTAGAGGTTGCCTATGACTTGTCGAGCGATTCTTGCATTATGGCAATTCGTAGATTCACCCGTCGGCGTGGGTCACCGGTTGAGATCTTTTCTGACAATGGCACCAATTTTGTCGGTGCCAGTCGAGAACTGCAGAAGCAGGTGGAGCGAATCGACCTGGAGTGTGCCGGTACTTTTACTGATGCGCGGACGAAATGGTCGTTCAATCCCCCCTCCGCACCCCATATGGGCGGAGTGTGGGAAAGAATGGTGCGGAGCGTTAAGGAAGCCATGACCGCATTGGAAGACGGCCGAAAACTCACCGACGAAATACTGTGGACTACGCTGGTCGAAACTGAAGGGCTGATCAACTCTCGACCACTTACTTATATGCCGCAAGAGCTGGACAATCCTGAGGCTTTAACGCCTAACCATTTCCTCTTGAACAGCTCATCCGGCGCACATGAACCGCTGGAACCACCAGAGGACCTAGGACAGGCCCTTAGAAGCGGTTTTGTGCGTTCACAACAGCTAGCGGACGTCGCATGGGAGCGATGGTCGAAAGAGTACTTCCCTACAATCAACAAAAGGTCTAAATGGCTAAATGAGGTGAAATCCCTGAAGGTCGGCGACCTCGTGTACGTAGCGGAAGGTAAACGAAGATCTTGGACGAGAGGTATTGTAGATGAGGTCTTTCCCGGAAAGGACGGAAGAATCCGTCAAGTGATTGTAAGAACAGCGAGTGGTAAGTTGAAGCGTCCGGTTGTTAAACTGGCTGTTATGGAGCTAAGCGGATCTACGGAGAGCCCTCCCGTCGATCCACGGGGCGGGGGATGTTCTGGCAGCACGGACGATGACAACCGGAGCGGTGTGCAGAATCCGACTGCACAATAGATCGAGAGCTACCTAGAGAATCGGAATCATAAAGGCCAGTGATGTGGATGAAACGTGCACCACATTGTTGAGCTCTATGAATTTGGCACACGTACGATTTATTTCTATGCATATTATCGAGTGAAGTGATTTCTTATTATCAAAATAATATATTTTTGGTGCAAATCTTGGAATCAAATATTGAAGTGGTTTGCTAAATAGCGCCGGTAATGATCAGTAGTGCATAATTAATTTGATAACCTAAGAATCTATTGTAATGCATTATTCCTATCACAGATTCGATAATATGCATAGAAATAAATCGTACGTGTGCCAAATTCATAGAGCTCAACAATGTGGTGCACGTTTCATCCACTTCACTGGCCTTTATGATTCCGATTCTCTAGGTAGCTCTCGATCTATTGTGCAGTCGGATTCTGCACACCGCTCCGGTTGTCATCGTCCGTGCTGCCAGAACAGTTGTAAAGTTTCCAAAAACGCCCATTTGCCCTAAATTCCTCGCTGCGGATTGCCCAGGGATTGGTTACTCGATGGCCAATCGATCAAGTGTTCAGCTTGAACCGCTGTCGGGTTTGTTAGATTTGTGCTCTTGAAATTCTGAGGTATGCCTTTGTTTTATATTCACCTTAAACAAGGAAGATGCATACATTATTTTATATCGAAAAATGAATCTAGGTTTATTCACGTTGTACCACACCACCAACTCCTCTCTCCTTTTATAACGTGACATAATTTCCTCACGACCCCCAATTTAAAAAAAATGCGAATATTGATAATCTATCATTACAAGTATTGGAAGCCAAATGCTGCAAGGCAAAGGTCTTAACCTTTTCAATACCGACATCAAGTTTCAAAATTCTCTAGTTTCGCCATCTTTCGATCGATTTTGATGATTTGTTTTAGTAAAAATCACAAATCAGTTATAAATTTGATTCATGCATTGCAAGCACCATCAAAATTGGTTCCGGATTTAGATTCAAGTTTGGTGGTATACCTAGGGTATTTCACAATAGAAAAGCGCAACAATTTTTATTTTTTTTTTTTCAATTTTCGCACATCTAGATCTCGAGGAAAAAAATAAGCCAAACATTAAATTTAGCTCATTGAAAGACGGATTGTCTGAACGAACATGGGTGCAATTGTCAATCTTATTTGCGGTTCCTCTATGCTATGTAGTCCAGGTTCAAAACTTTTTTTTTTCGAAATTTTCAAATATTTTTAAAACACTCTCGAGGCTCAAAATTCAGTGAAAATGTGATTTTGTAGTCAGTTTTAAACAAAGAATCTGAAAATGAGATAATTTCAACAATCCTTATTTCTTCCAGAAATCGTCAAGAAATTCCTTCACAGATTTTGGAATAGGATCATTTCTCCAGTATTTGCTCTACAAAATAAAAGAAATACCTTCAGTATTTTCTACAAGGTTTACTCTTAAAGTTTGCATTCATCCAGATTTGATCCCTCCAAGAATTAATTCACAGTTTATGCAAGGCTTTTCCAGAAAATTTATTAGGAACTTCTAAATTACCCCAACAGGCAATCCTGGTTATGTTGCTGTCGCAATATCTCTTGGAGTTTATTACTTTTGCAGTTCTTTCAAATTTATCTTGATTGATTTCTTAGGTATGTGTTGATGGATTTTTTAAAATTTAATTTAATTCAATACTCCAGCAAATACTAAAGCAAATATTCCAGTGATTCCTCTCTTTTACTTATTTTTCTTCTTCATTCTTGCGTTGCGTTCCAACTGGGGAAGAGTCTGCTTCTCAGTTTAGTGTTTTCATGATCACTTATCGACTTGTGTCCCCAATCACATTCATTCAAGCCACAAAGCATAAAGTACAGCAAAAAAAAAAATGAATACCATTATTCCATGTTTTATGGTATATATTAGCATATCCACATGATTAAAAAAATTGTAAGGCTTTTCTAAAAATCAAATTAATTTTGGACTCCTCTCAATATTTTTAAAATTGTTTTGAATGTTTGTAACTGCTTTTCGACCCACTTCTTAGTTGCTACATTTAAGTTAAGGCTCAAGAATCCATCATTCAATCATCAGCTATCATCAAAAATAAACAGTTTTTACGTTCAAATTTCAAGATATCCTCATGAAAATCTATCATCGTATTACATATAATAAGTGTAATGCAATGATAGATGTTCATGAACGTTGCTTCAATTTTGAGCAAAAATAACTGGTTTAGAAAATGTGTAGAATGATGATGATTATTTTCCTCTTAAACCCACTCATTGCCTTGTGTGAGTATCAGATATGTTGAAATGAAACTTAAAAAGTTATTAAGAAGATTTCAAACAAACAGAAAAGAGTTTTACCAAAACATGTAAGGATTCCGTTGAGCAACGCTAAGGTTTCCATATGGTAGAGGATATAAAAAGACGTTTTTTATGCCTATTGTCAAATTTCCAGCTTTTGACAAGAAAAAAAAAACTTAAACGTGTATTCCGCGGAAAAAATTCAAAAATTTCGATTCGTTTCGAAAAATTCCGTGAGATATTTGGTTTCGTATCGAGTTACACGAAACATTTTTAAATTTCGTTTCGTTTCGTCATTATCAGCGCAAGATATTCCGCGTATCGTTTCGTTTCGTATCGACATGGAAAAAATCCATATCGCATACTCTTATTGCTTGTACGGGAGTGCTGATCTAAGCCTAACTTTCGACAACTGAAATGTTAATGAAAATGAGCTTAAATCCAGATACAAGCTTCTGGAATTATGTTCATTAGGGTATTAACTAGTAAATTTGACATTCTGAGGTCAATTGAACGCGATCAACTAGTACACGGAACGAAACAGTGACAAAAGGTCAACTTTCAATATATTTGAAACGAATATCCCATACAAAATTTGAATTGAATGCGCCAGCTGGTGGAGTAACGAATCAAGTTGAAATTTTGAGAGAGCTTTTTTCTCATCCTAGGGCATATATCTAGGGGGTGCCCCGTTGAGATTAACAACTTTTTTGTTTAAGGGCCAGTCTAGTATTTACAGACAATGCAGCACACGAAAGACTAATAATATGGCTAAAAACTGTATTTGGCGTCTTGCCTGATCTTCTTCTTCTTCTTGGCATTACGTCTCCACTGGGACAGAACCTGCTTCTCAGCTTCTATGAGCACTTCCACAGTTATTAACTGAGAGCTTTCTTTGCCAATGTTGCCATTTTCGCATTCGTATATCGTGTGGCAGGTACGATGATACTCTATGCCCAGGGAAATCGAGGAAAATTCCATTACGAAAAGATCCTAGACCGACCGGGAATTGAACCCAGACACCTTCATCATGGCTTTGCTTTGTAGCCGCGGACTCCAACCACTCGGCTAAGGATGAATGAGTTTTTACTATGGGATAATAAGTTTGTACTTACATTACAGTACTAGCGTGTTTGGAACAAATCTCAAAATTTCTACATAGTAATTTCCATATAAACCTACATTATCTTTGGGCCACCTTTAAATTACCACCTAGAAAGCTGAAAATTTCATATAACCCTATTTAACTAGAACTTTCATAACCTATTTAACTAGAAAGATCAGCCTTTGATTTAAAGAAGGAAAAAAACACTGATGAATGTGTAAACTTTTTGAAATGGTAGTAAATTGTCAAATGTTATTTCGGCCTAACGACATTTGGCCTAACGACCTGCTCCCTAATTAGAGGCTCAGATGCTGTTGTTGCAGCAAATAAATCTCAGTTGATAGCTGTGGAAGAACTCATAAGAACACTGTGCTGAGAAATATGCTCTGTCCGAAAATCTTAAGTGAGAAATAAGTAGCAGTCTCTAAAAGGAGACTTTACTACTGTAATGTCCACCTATTTCAAGTGATATTAATTATTCTACCTTCTGATTCTGGTCTTTACTTGTTCGTCCCTATGGAATTTCTAAGATGTAAAAACTGGTTGCTGTAGTTGAAGAGAAGAGACTTCCCGAACTGTGGACTGATTAACATATTATTTAATTTTTTTATTTACAGGATATAAAAAGTGCATCTTAATTTTGTGCATATTATAACTTTTCTTTTCATAACAAATTCAAACTTCTATTCGAAATGGTCTGTTCTGCACACAGTCTCATATGTGAATCTCATCAAAATTAGAGGAAAAAAAACTCAAACGAAACTTGGTATGTAAAAATTGTTTGCTAAAAACTTAGCTCCTTTTTTATCTTCTAATATTTGAAAACTACTTTGTTGAGCCAAACTTGTGTAATACTCATAATTATTCAAATTTATCAAATTTGAATTAGTCTCAAAAGGTTATGCATTCGGGGTAAAGTAAAATGTTATGGCGTTCGGTGTAATGGCATTTGGGGTAGTGGTGTTCGGGTTAGTGTCATAGAGTCCATTCATTAGGGTAGAAGCACCAATTTTGGTAAGAGCAAGAGAATTTTTTTATCCAGTATTTGGCAAGCATGTAAGGACTGTTCATTTAACAAAGTCGTAAAATTGAAATCGGTATTGTTAAAGTTACGCATTACTTTTCACATAACAAAAATCCTCAATTTATGTTAGTATCGTTTACTACCCAAGTAACCACGAAGATATACAGGAATACCTTATGTTAGCCCTATAGTGTGCTATCAGATTTTGTTTTGAAGTGACATAATCTTTAAGAGCTTTATAAAGCATTATTAAAGTGGGAAAGGGCCCCACAATAACCAAATTAATGCAATACTTGGTAAAGCAGTTTTAATGCACAAGCCCTACTAATGCATTTATTGTTTTTTTTTTTTGGGGGCTCATATACAAGCTTAAAATAATGTACATTTAGGGCATACGTTAAAAGAAAACAAAATAATAAGTTCATTAGCTACCTTTCAATGGTTTTCTTTGCCATATCAATTTTTTTTTTGTTAAAATCAGGATTCGAACCCACAACTAGAATGATGGTGTGCTGGATGCCTGGCGCGTTGGTGTCCTGTGCTTAAGCTGCTGACGTAATGAGGTAGGATAAAAGTTCCTTATAAACGAAGCCATTGTGTGTGTTAACCGTTACCATTCGTCCAGTTATTACGAATAGAAAGAATTCTCTTCGGCGATTGAACAACAGTGATTTCCTTTCTTCATCAAATGAAACATCGATAGAAAGAATTTGATCACCATTCTTTCTCGTAGAGGAAATAACAGAATTTAACCCACAATACAAAGCCCTAGTGCATTGAAAAGATTTCAGGGGAAAATTGATCGACATTTCTTTTCGCTCTTTATGAATAAAAGAGTCTCATAGATAAAAAACAACATAATTCTAAATGAATACATATGATCAATTCTCGCTGAAACCAGGCCGCCATCGACACCCATCGGTAGAATTCCAATTTTATGTCACTGATAGCTAGTTTTCGATAAAACTTAAGGGTGGTCCTTTCTGTTTTCTCAAATTGGTGGACCCCTCGTACGCCAGCTAGCTGAACAGTTTGCGAAAAAGCCCATTTTTTTGATAAATCTTGGGTATTTCCTCACGTGATATGTCTCATATTTCGCTTGGAACACATAGCAAACTTAGTGGCATCGTATTATAGAGAAAGGATATAGCTTTCATTTAAACTTGAAAAAAAATTTGTCGGCCATTTTGAATTTGGCCGCCATCTTGAATTTTGTTAGAAAAATCGTTTTTTCACCATTAGCGCACCGCTTGTTTTGAATTCTGAGATCACCATCAGAAAGCTGAGAAAAAATTGCATAAAATTGGCTACAAAAACTAAGTGAGCAATGGTATTTACCCTATGATATGAACACATGATATGAAATGCAAACATTATTTTTTGAACAACAAAGAAACAAGTTTTCAATCGTTGGTGTTTCATTCGATTCGAGTGAAGAAGAAGGGTATTATTTTGAGTGAAAAAACCTGGCGGGCATCTTGGATTTTGACGCCATCTTGGTTTTAAGTAGTAGAATGAGTTTTCACCTTGTTAGCACCCATCATGTTGAATTTCAATGCTACCGTTACACTTACTCTTCTTCTTGTTCTTCTTTTTCCTGACATTACGTCCCTACTGGAATAGAACCAGCCCCTTAGTTAAACTAGCTTCAAAAGCAAACTATCAAGTAGGATTTTTAACGCTTATTTGCTATCTGAATGATTATACTACATGTCTACGATTTGAAAAACAACATTAATTCTTTCAAAGAAATGAACAATCAGTTGAACAGCTGAGATTAGTTAAGAAATAAAGAATCTGATGTTTTTTTTTAACGGAGGCCTTCTAATTCAATTAATTGAGACGGTAAAAATCATTCAACTGCTAAAAACTAAGATGGCGTCTAAATTCAAGATGGCCACTATATTTGCCAACCTCAAGATGATACACCTGCGTTTCGGCATTACGTCCACATTAGATCAAAGCCTGATTCTCATCTTTCAATCTCGCTATTTTTCACATGCATGTTAAGCGATAGTAAAATCGATACTATATGGTTCAGAAAATCAAGGATTTTTTTTGCTTAAAAATTTAAGTTTTCTATTCTTAATTAATGCACTTTGAGCAATGTTTCACGTTAAAACTACAGATATTACCACAAAACCTAATAATGTTCAAAAACGCAATTTATAAACTTCATTCAATGACAAAAATGCATATGCTAAAAAAATGTTTGTTTATTTCAATCAATGTTTTGGGACGGTTTTTATTCAATAAATTTATGTATTCATTATTACTGAATTAAAAAGAAAAAAGGTTTGTCGAAGGATTATTACGACATTGAAAATCGCATTATAATAGAAAATTTCTATTGAATAACCTGTATTTATAACCAGGGCTGTGCATTTTCGAAAGCATTTTGTGAAACACGAAGGCTTGGTTGCGTCGTCTCGATGGTGACAAACAACTTCGTCGCTTCGTTCTTCTTTCACCACTAATTCGTTTCGTTACCTGATTGAAAGCAGCGAACAAGAAAGGTGAAATGAAAGAGTAAGAATTTCGTTTCATTTGATTTCATTGAAATCTATCAAAATGTTTCAAATTGGATTTTACCTATTTTTTGCAATAGTAATGTATATAACATGTTAGTTAATAAATTAAGATAGAGAAAGTATGCAGACTACCGATTGAAAGACCAACTCGCTGCGATGAGGCTCTGATATATGACGCGCGACACACAGGCAGCACGAAAGAAATGAAAGACTACGCTTGCTACGATGAAAGGAAATGTTTGTCAGATTGAAACGAAACAGTAAAGTTTCAATCGAAAGGGAAGCTTGAGTCAGTCAGTTGGGGACTGAAAAAACTTTCAATGAATTGAAAATGGACGGCCCTGTTTATAACTAATAAAGCTGAGTATCAGGCTCGGTTCCGGTCAGAAAAAAAAGAGTAATAAGAAGAAGAGTATGCGTAACCTTGTTTTTATTGGTAGCCTCTGAATTCGACATGCTACATGTGCTATCAACTCATTCTACTAATTAAAACCAAGATGGCGTCAAAATCCAAGATGACCGCTAGATTTTTTCACTCAAAATAATACTCTTATTCTTCACTCGACTCGAATGAAACACTAACGATTGAAAACTTGTTTCTTTGTTGTACAAGTTGTACAAAAAATAATGCTTTCATTGATTACACTTGCCATATACGTCAAAATCGTAGAACATGATTTAGAAAATCGTTCATTTCATAGGGTAAATACCATTGCTCACCTAGTTTCTGTAGCCTATCTTACAAAATTTTTCCTCAGCTTTCTGATGGTGATCTCAGAATTCAAAACGAGCGGTGCGCTAATGGTGAAAATACGATTTTTCTAACTAAATTCAAGATGGCGCAGAATTAAAAATGGCCGCCAATTTTTTTTACCTTTAATTGAAAGCTATAACCTTTCTCTATACGATGCCACTAAGTTTGCTATGTGTTCCAAGCGAAATATGAGACATATCACGTGAAAAAATACCCTATATCTATCAAAAAATGGGCTTTTTCGCAAACTGTTTAGCTAGCTGGCGTACGAGGGGTCCACCAATTTGAGAAATCAGAAAGGACCACCCTTAAGTTTTATCGAAAACTAGCGATCAGTGACATAAAATTGGAATTCTAACGATGGGTGCCGATGGCGGCCTGGTTTCAGCGAGAATTGCTCATATATCCTTAGATCATGAAATGGGGGTTCGTGATGAAAGAAAGTCAGTTCATCATAAAAATTGTTCTTTTTTTTTGTTTTTTCGGCTTTCGATCAAATTAATGCAATGATATAATGCTTGTGGTTACTTGGGTATGCCAATGGTAGAGCTAAAGAAAAATCAATAATATTCCACCATTCTTTGGCACTAGGTCATTCTATCGATTTATCCATTTATGGCCAAGTTTTCTGATACACCATCCTTTTACTACCAGTAAAAAAATAAAGTAAACATCGCGTTAAAACTTGGTGTTGATTACTGAAGAAACTGTGTTTGTATAAAAGAGAGCTTAATCATGAGTTTTAACTGGATTCTTAGGTATAATTTTACTCTTTATTGTCATTTTATGACAAAATCTCGTACTTTGAAAATCATGTACGCATATTAATCGATCTACAGCCAATTGTAAGCCTTTTTCTCCGAATATTTCAATAGGTAATCTCAGAAAACATATTATACAAATAATACATAAAAAATAATTCGATTTCATTACAGCAGTGATCCAATTTTGATATTCGTCATTGTGCTTTGAGAGGTCTTCTGAAAATAAAGCATTTGTTTTTCTATTGTGCTTAAAATATGACGTGTAGACTAAATAAGCGACTCCATGAAGGCGTAGGTTAATTAATCATATTAATACTATATTAGTACTTCCGTCAGGACGTTCTTCAAACCTAATCATTTTACTCATATCAATTCCATTGAAATTTAAAATATTTTTTTCTCTAATAGAATCGAGTATATAAACAAAGGTGAAAGAATTCTATACAAATTAAAACGGAAGTCTCAAGTTTACACACAAAAACAACAAATCTCGCATGATCTGAGATAACGCCCTAAAAGCCATTGGTAACCACGTGTGTAGCTCGTTGTTTCTGAGCAAATGAATGAATCAGCATCCAAACCAACATAACTGGCGTTTAGAGAATGATCCTTTCTTCACCATACCGTTGTAAAACAACAAGTGACTCCATTTAAATACTCAGAAATAACGAGCTACACACATGGTTACCAATGGCTTTTAGGGCGAGATCAGAAGTTATGCGAGAAATGTACACCATAGTAGCAGCAATGGATCCATTTATACCAAGCTGTAAAACAATAAAGAAATGGAATGCACCAGGCGGTGTAAAATGTCATAAATAAAACAAACCAAACAAAACAAACATGATTATTTCTAAAGCGTCGTTGAACAAATCCTAAATTCCAAATCTCACGGTTAGTGGGCCAGCAACTCTCAGATCTAAAATCTTCAAACGGTAGCTTTATTCTCAAAAAATCACAATTTCGGCACATTTTTTATTATACTCAGTTGGCACATGTTCCGTCTCACACTCAATTTTTGACGAAATTGTGTTTTCGGAAATCCAGGACTTATTCACACTTGATTCTTATGATCCCTCAAATGAACATTAAGGGTATCGTTCTACTTCGTCGTAGGCGCTATTATTCGTCGTATCAAACTTAAAATGTTCCACTACGCAGATATTCCAACTTACCTGCAACATAGATTCATTTTCCAAGTGTAATTTTTTGAAAGTTGTTATGGTTTGTACACTTGTACACCAAAAATGCAATAACACTACTGTATATCGATAAATAACTTCAGTTCAATTATCCACTTTGACTTACTTTCACTATGGAAAATTTCGTATGAAAAAGTCCGTACTTCCTTACTGAATGATTTCATTCCAATCACACGCCGTAACACTTCTATAATTCACGAAATATTATGAAATTTTCTCAACGATCGCGCAAAATTTAGAATGTAAATTAAGTTCAATCCGTCGTACTGAGAAAAAAAAAGCTTGTGCGTATCAATGTGTGTGCGATGCTCGGCGTAGAAATTTCTATGCTTCCTTTGATTGTGTTGTTTTCGCTGAGCTGTGAGCCGCTGTCATGATTGTTCGGTCAAAAGGAATAGTGTTATATGTTTGAGCTTAATTTTGACGGTGAACAAAAATACTAAAGGAAATTAAAATATGTCATCATGCTGAAGGAATTGATGGAGATGCCCTAGATCTACATATATATTCTAGTAAAACCTTTTACTATAGCGTTGAAATGTTGTATTTTGACCACTCACTATATCACAGTGAGCCGTAAGTTTTGAGTAGAGTTGCTCGCTGTCACTATCAACGCTTGAATTTTGCTGATTTGTACAGGCCGACTACGCTAGTATTCGGATCATTCCATGTCACATCAATAGGGGCCCAGATAGCATGACCATGCTGAGGGTCGTGGGTTCGAATCCCGCTGGTCGAGGGACTTTTCGTAAAGGAAATTTTCTCGATTCCCAAGGCATAGAGTATCTTCGTACCTGCCTCACGATATACATATGCAAAAATGGTCATTGGTCAATCGGCAAAGAAAGCTCTCAGTTAATAACTGTGGAAGTGCTCATAATAACACTAATCTGAGAAGCAGGCTTTGTCCCAGTTGGGACGTAACGCCAGAAAGTGATAATGATCTAGAGTGCGATATCGCATCACTGCTGTTGGTTGTCAGATCAAAGTGATATTGATAGTTCGCAACTGATATTGATAGTTTTAGTACATCAGCCATCAGCCAGATATGACTGATATTGTGCAACTCTGGTTGTGAGACGAATCTGGAAACTGATTGCGATAGAAATGAAAACGGTACGACGATTTGAGAAACGGCAAAATGCAATTTCTTTTCAAAAGACGATCAAGATTTGTCAAAATCTTATTCTACAATGCGAAAGCGGTTTTGTGAAAGAATTGTTTGGCATCAGTTTTTATCAGCATCATTCACTGCAATACTGGAAATATTGCAGTTTCTCTCTGATCAAAGGTTAATATGATGGATACTAGCATATCCTCCTATAGTATTTTCAGACGCTTTCCGGAAGGCATAAACAATGTCATAATTATTAGCCAAAATATTAATGCACCAGCCGAAATAAAAGGAATCCAAATCTTTGTTTTGACCAGTGTTGTTAGACTCACACTCAAATCTCAATCAAAGCGCTCTCGTGAGAGCAAACTCTCAGAGATGTGCTTCGCAAATCTCACGCGTGAGATTTTGAGGAAAAATCACTCAATCAACTCAAACCGTAAAAAAACGATTCAGTCGCAAAACCCGTCAAAAACTCTTGAATTCCAAATGTGGTTGTTTACGTTAGAAAGGATTAATACAATTTTCCCAGACTAACAAGAAATTATTGCCGTGTGTGAGCAAACTGTGGAAATACGAGACAATGAGTTAAAAAGGTGAGCCAACTCATCCATGATTTTTTGACTGCTGAGTTGCGTGATTGACAACTCACGCATGAAAAATCTCAAGCATGAGTTATGAGAAATTGAGTTTTTCACAACACTGGTTTTGACCACATCATTAACTTCGATTCCAAAATTGAGCAATCATATTGATTTTTTAAGAGAGTGGCAAAATTAGGAAAACCCTGGCCAAAGTAGGTGTATGGAAGATAAAACTAGAATTTTTTTTATATTAGTTTTAAATTTGGACAAATAAATTTATGTAGCTCTTTCATGTGAATTCTACTAACCACGAAATGTCTCATGCTATTTTTTTATAAAACAATGTAAAATCCACTATGACTATACTGCCTATAACTGCATATGTGTCACATTCGAAATCGACAACTTGATAAAATCTTTAAGATTATTCTAGAAATTAAAAAAAAAAATACCAAGTTGTTTTGTCACATTGCTAAAAATAACCGCATAATATTCACATTGGGATTAAACATGGGCCTCATAATGTTGTGGTAACGAAATTTTTATCAGAATAATTTTCTGTCTATTCACCCAAAATGCGATATGAACTGTACACAATTCCAGCTTAAAAAAAGTTTTGTTGAGCTCATAGTAATTAAAAAAAGTAGTTCCTTTTCATACTGGCGAAAAATGAAAACCTACTTGGTACTCCACTTATTCAATGCCTACTATTGTCGAATGTTACAAATATGCAGTTAAGCGCAGTACATATGACGCTATTGCCAAAACCGGTGCTTCTACCCTAGTATGTGCAAAACGAACACTGCGTAGTTTCAAATGCATTCATGAATAGAATTTACGTAAATTAAAATTGGCACGAATAGAGGTTTCAGTGTTTATTTAATGTATAATCGACTCTCCATAACTCGGTTTTGAAATAACAATCGAATTACAGAAAACAAAACCAGTACAAATGCGATCCAAGGGACCATTGAGTAAGCCATGAAAACCAACTCTTACTATGGTTCTCTAACTCGATATCGAGATACGGAATATCGAGTTGGGGATATCAAACTGTAATTCATTTGATTTTGGTTATCTTAACTACTACCACTGGTAAAGAAAAACTCTCAAAATAACCCTCGAGGATTCTGTTCCAATTTTCGGATTCTCATTCAAAGAAGGCCAAAATCGTATGGATGGGTGGAAACTAGTGGTAGGTCGAAAAATAATGCACTTCCCCTATTCTGAATATGAACTTTTGTTCAGTCAGTTTTAGAATTTGTTGCTATAACTGCTTATGGTCTTATGTTGAAATATACATTCATATTACAATAAGTTAGCAAAACCTGTTGAATACGACATATTGAGTGATAAATGTGTTTCATATTCCGTGTAATGCGCTTATGATTTATTGTCCGACGACAAGGATTGGTGTGTTTCTTCCGAGGGAACATAGGCACATGGAGCTGTTTTGTTGCAGCAGGTTGCTTGTTCTTCATTTTTTGCAACGTGCCTCGGTTCATGTAGATTAGTTCATGATAAGCGTTGGTATCGTGTTTCATCTGCGAGCATTTATCATGCAAGCACATGGATTTATATTTCAAGGATGTTGACGCCGGTGATGCAACAGCATCAGACCATACACGAGATGATTAATTACGGACTCAACCAAACATTTCGAATACACGTGCTTAGATTCATGATATTTTTTATAAATCATAAAATCAATTACCTAAGTGTTATTAAAACGTGAGTAGGTATTTTCATAGACCAGTTTTTATCATTCTACACCACTCGCAATTCTTAAGCAAAACGTGAATGGTTCGTTCTTCTTCGCGATACTCTCTCCATTACGTTTGGGGTTTAATTATAAATTTTGTCGCAAAGCGTCGTAAGCGGTTTCTTCTTCCCGGCACGTTACTACCCCTGCTGCGAGTCCAATAAGTTGCTGACTTTTACCCGCGGAGTTCGGTTTCGTTATTATTGTTATTCAGCAAGGCATGTTGTCGTACGACCCGCGCTCAGGCCGGTCGTGTTATTTATTCCATTTGTTATTTATTTAATTTTAATTGAGCAAAACGTGGTTCCACACACGCGCAACCAAACCATCCAACAGGCCAGACAATCTCCAAGTCTGCCTCGATGCAACACAGCGCTGACGACACACTAAGGGGTATTTTGCTAATCTAGCAGGCCAGATTTTAGAATTTCACTCAAACGGTGAGGAATCAGCACGTTCGATTGAATAGATTGGACTATTCACCTAATTCAAGTCACAAATCATCAGGATTTGAAAAATTCTTACATTGGATTAGTTCCACTGTTTCTAACGCTAGGCTTTGAAGTAAGAAGTCGTTTAACAGTTCCCAAGACAATAATTTCAAATTCCGCAAAGGGTTAGTTAAATTGAAGGAAAAAGGTAAAAGTTCTAGATTCCGCTGAATCCAAAAATATTGAGGAAACTTCTAATAACTTTAGATGTGTAAAGAAGCTAAACAGCCGATCAGAATACATATGAAACATATATCGATAGTAATCTTTATTGTAACATTTCTTTGCAATCAAAACTTTATACTTATAACTTAATATAAAAAATATAGAAGCTCCTGGCGATTATGGAATTTTTGACATCCTCATCAAAAAACTTCCAGTGAGAAGTCCTGTCCTGTTTCCTGACAAATGGAAAAATGCCCAGCTTGTACCAATTTTAAAACCGGATAAAAATCCTGCAGAGCTTTCCAGTTATCGTCCAATCAGCATGCTTTCCTTCATCAGTTAACTTTTTGAAAAGGTCATTTTGAACGGAATGATGGACATTGTCACAAAGCACAAATAGTATTTAAGGTATCTGTGAATCAATTTATGTGTGTAAGTCATCCATGTTACATCAAAACAGCGTTCGAAACCACTCTACTAACTGAACATCAAAAATGCAAAATATGTCTCGAACTACTTATGACCAGCTAGATTATCCAAATATACCTTAGTGCGACGATCAAGTGTGTCGCGGATTCCGAAGGGATATTTGTTTGACAGCGAACTTCCAACAGCAAACGGGTGCTGCCACGGCATGTTAGTTGACGACGGAACGGAAGACGACGACGACGACGATGGCAGTGGTGAACATTCGCGAAAAACAAGCCTCAGAACTTCTTGTACAAGAAAGTGTAAATCTGTTTCATGTTGTTTTTGGCGCTGCCCGCTCGTTGCTGGGGGAATTGTTTTGCTTCTGAGGATCGCGATTTGCATATTACAACGAGATCGAATTATCGCCAATGTTATGGTCGTGTTTTGGCCACCCTCACTCGCATTGAATCAGGGTGATTGGAGTTCCGACCGGCCGAACACATTCGGTGACAATGTTGTGTATTAGGGCTTCTCCATAACATTAATTACTGTATACCTAATTATACAAATGCCTATCAGTCGATTGTTAGATAACTTTCAAGTTGAAATTAAAATCGTATTTCAGTATCCAAAACCTAAACATTGTAGAATTTTGCAATGTGAAATTTCAAAACAATTTATTTTTCCTAAAATATAGTGCAGTAATAGCGTTAATTTTGAAATCAAACTTACATTTTGTTCACGTAAAGAGTACATTCCTTTAAGGCGATTATAGAACGAAGCCACACCTCAAATTTTCAAGAGCACAAGACTTGAGAACCAAACAGCACTCCGCGTTGAAAATCTATCCCATTGGTCACCACCAGCAAGCAAGCAATTGGATTGATTTTCAAAGCGAACTGTTGTCAGATTCTCTCGTCTTGTGCACTTGAAAATTCAAAGTTTGGCTTCGTTTTATAATCACCTTAATTGCAGTAAATTTTATTATGTACATGCAGTATACATTCAATGCCACACAATATCCGAAATGAAATTATGCTTCCTCCATGTTAATGAAACTGCAAGGTACGGCCAGTTTGTATGACATATCTATAAGGAAATTGATTACTTCATGTCACGATTCGGAAACAAATCAACAGAATCGAATATTTTTTGTTGGTTCCATCTGATTGTCCTAGTGTTTTCCATCTGAGACCAATAGTCGCTAAAAAAGAACTGAACTTGTTGACTTAAGCATATTTTTCCATATTGGTGCCTCGAACATAGATTTCCACCAAATTCACTAATCAAATGAGAACTTGCTTATCGCGATCATCTTATTTTATTGTATTTTTAAACGCATGTGTAACGATTTTCACTCAGTTTTCGCGATTTATCGTTAAAACATTATATTATTAATATTGACTTTTTCCAGCTATACCACTCAAAGTTCATCATAGAATGATAAATTCTTTGATAATTTAAGTCCTCGTCATTCAAAAATAGTAAAAATATCAATTCTTATGATAAAAATCTTCTCTTATCGGAATATTTTAGACAAATGGCACTGAATTTGGGTGCTCTGAATCCAAATATGCTTGCCCAAATTTTTTTCAATACAATATTAATGGAATGTAAATTTTCATAATTATAAAAAAAAGACAATGTACACCGTCTCCAGGCTGAACAACAGAAACTCAACTATTTAGGAAAAATAGCAATTGGTAACGGATTTTGATAATGAAATCTGGTTTGGAGATATACTCTTAGTATCCTGATAAAGCTTCAGGCTGCCACTTTGTCAAAATTCTTGTTCTAAAATAGATTGTGGATATCTGTCGATACTTCACCGCACATGATTCTACAATTTTGCATTGTTTTCATAAAAACAAACCAATGTTTACAACATAATAAATAGCTGTAGTACATACATTTCAACAATAGTTAAGACAAACAACATTTATTAACTAGGTTACATTGATCTTGATACTCTATTAGTAAGAAACAAAATCGCTTTAAACGGTGATCAGTTTCATCCTACCAATCAATGTCACCCGAATTTACGGTACTTTCTTTATGTTTCCTAGCTCGATCTGCTTTAAGCAGCTTTACCTCTCTAAATCGATATTTCAATAAAAAAAAAAACCGTTCCAAATTTTATATAAATGGTAATACACAGATACATATACAGCTAGATTTTTTTTCTGGTGGGAGGGGGGTGGGTGTAGCAAATTCTTGCTTTAAGGAAGTAAAGTCGGTCGCAATAATAACAATTTTCACAAATTACTTGTGATTTAATCGCATATTGCTACACATCAGCGTTATTCGTAAATTTCAATTTTTGCATTTAAAAATACAGAAAATCATTTACGGGATTCATTGTTATAATTCAACAGATTTTTTTCTGGAGTTTCTATAGATTTCCTGATCTCACTAAAACTTTCATGAAGAATCTCTGTCAGGTTGCTTGGAAAAATCGCTTGAAGAATCCAGACAGAGAATGCTTTAGAAATTCTTTCTAAAATTGCGTACTTATAACATATAAATTCCAATAGTTTCTCTATTAATTTGTTTAAAAGTTCTGGAGTTGATTGATTGATATTCAAGAAATTTTAAGGAGTTTAAATAGAATTTTCATCAGAATAACCAAGCAAGGATTCATTCCGCAAATTCTTTACAGAATTCATTAACAATTTATCCAACATTGCCTTTAAGGTTCATTCTAAAGTTTCTCTTCTTTTTTAACAAACCTTTCCGTTGGTCCCTCGGAAATTCCCAGCAATTTTTTAGGAATTCCTACAATTTTTTTAAAATGATTCTTCACGACATTTTATTGATTGATTATGATGTATAACTAGAAATTTCATTAACAATTACACAGAATGCAATTGGGATAATGTTGGGAAAATGCGACTTCTCCGAGACGTTATTCGCAAATTCTTCTAGGTTGTCTTTAGATACCTCCTAAAATCATATAGAGGTTGCTCCTTTAGATTCCAATAAAACTATGCATCTCAGAAAAAAAAGTATTCTAAATTTTCTTCGAAAATTCCTTGACGAAACAAAAATTAACATTCTTAAATTCCTTATATAAATTATCAAACAGATTTTTCGACAGATTTTTTAAAAACATTGTAACTCATTTTTGAACTTCTCCAAGAAATTTTCCAGAAATTCTATTAGATATTTTTTTTCAAATTCTATAAATTGCTCCTGAAATTTTACCGAACGATAGTCCTGGGATTCATTTATAAACAATTTCTGGAAATACATCCAGTCTCCATTATTCAAAAACTACTCAGTTCATTTCTTAATGATTTTTTTAGGTGACAAACTTACTCTACAAATCACTCCATATATTTTTCAAAGTATTTCTTAAATTTCTTAAAATATTCCTCTTTTTTATTAATTCTCCAAAGACTCTAAAATATTATTTTCCTTTGACATCTGCATTCCTGAGAATTTTGCCAGAAATCCTCAAGGATTTCCTCTAATTCTGCCCTGGATTTTCGCAAGGATTCAATTAGCGTTGGGCAAATTTGTCTATAACTTTAACATCTATGTTACTGAATTGTTTCACATTTGAACTGCCGAACCGATTCACTGATTTTTTTCAAATCCTTTAAATCGATGTGTTCCAATCAACTCGACTCGGATTTCAACTTCAAATATCTTTTTTTTTTTTTAAGTTTGAATTGAGGCCAAATGCATCGATGTTAACATCCCTAAATAAAATTGGATGTGAAATTTAGAAGAACAGATTTAATACTTTGATACTAGTTTAAAATTTGATTTGTTTTCATCAGATCTATAGAAAATATTCTTCAATTTCACCAAAATGAATCAAATTAAAATCACGATTTCAGATGCCTCAATCATCGATTCAAAAATCAATTAATTGGAATGAATTTAACGATTTTTAGAACATCGATTCAAAATCGTCCTAAAGCGAGCTTCCATTCCAGAAAATGGATTCTGACGATTATTGCTGAAACAATTTCTTCAGAAATGTTTAGAGGAAGATTTATCACAAATTTATTTCTGAATATCTTGATAAGTCCATGTTAGAATACAGCAGAAAACTGAACTTTCTACTTCCCAGTTATTTCGCAATTTTCGTTCCCAACAGGTTCCTTTACCGTTACACACTTCAATTATTTCACCGCCCTCAGCAAAACGAATCGCCAATAACCCAATAGCTGAGAATTCGGCACTTTTCAATACCAAATTTTGATATAAAAAGATTTTGGCAAATCAATTTTAATCGACCTCGGCGAACGCTACCCAAATTTGGTAAGAGTTTACTGAGCTGTCAGGAATCCGTTTACCGAAGTTGAACACATCAATCAATTTCTATCACATCCCAATTGTGAAAGGAAATATGATGAGCACCAAATAAAATATGGGTCATACAACAATATTCCTAAATAATGGAAGCACTAGTTAAATGGCTAAAAAAATTGATTTCTGAACTTTTAGGGTGTATTCACAAGTTTCCTCATGAATTTCCACTAAATATTTAAATTCAAACAATTAGGACACTTTTCAAACATTTTTTTTTTTCAGATATTTCTTGTATAATACGAGAATTGAAAGCAGAATTACCGTAAAATCAATTGACGAGTTTGTGACGCAATTTGGGATGTATTTCGGAAACAAAATCTTCAAAAGAATGTGTAGTAAAATATTTGAAAAACGTATTTGGAGTAAAACAAGCTAAATATCTCGGTGCAATTTTACAAAACTAAATAAATTTAAGAAAATGAGAAGAAATCGTCAAACTTTTGAAAAGTTAGATCATATTATAAATAAAATAAATGAATGACCTCCTTAAAGAATTCACATTGAAAGTACAGGTCGGACTCGATTATCCGGAGTATCGATTTTTTTTTCATTCCGGATAATCTAATCCTCCGGATCATCGAATCACCAAGAAAAAAATTAAAGTTTTTGACAAAAGAACTGAAATATTAGTTTTTTTCGTCATTTTAATAATATGATGAGGTGACGTAGCCAGAAACAGCAGGGGTCTTTACAAGAAAAAAAAAATTTGACCAGCAAACACAAAACAGTTTTTTTTTTTTCAAATCCCCCTTTTCTTAAATACGTTCTAAGCTGCAAAATTATTCGTATTGTATATTAGAATACCAAACTATCTCAGATTTATCAAAAAAAAAATGAAAAGCAAGATCAACGAAAATCTAGTTCCGGATAATCGAGTCTCAAATTCCGGATAATCGAATCCCGGATAATCGAGTCCCCGGATAATCGAGTCTCCGGATAATCGAGTCCGACCTGTATGTACAAATCTTACAAAATTAATCGACTAATTTCAAGAAAAGAAAATGGTAGCAAAATTTCTGAAGCTGAGAAAATTGTCTATCAAAATAATCGTTTTGGAAAATCTAACGAATTAAAAATATTTTCTTTTGGAAAAGTAAGGTTTTAAATTTAGGCAATCAGTTTATTTATGCGAAATAACTCGTACATTTTCTTTTTCCGGAATAATTTTTCACTCCAGTGTATATGACTGTCATTCATCCTGAATAAAACCTTTCCAGGTTGAAATTGCTAGAAAAGATATGTTATAAATTGAGCTGAAAATTTCCCAATCCGAGAATTTTATTTTAACGGTCATTATACGACTAATCTATGAATGGATTTCTATAGCAAACTTTAATAAGGTAGATTATTATCACCGAATACCTTGAGCCGTGCAATCTCTAATAATTTGGGAAATCATAATGCAGTAAAGATATTTCTTTATGTTAAAACATTATAAACAGTACTGTTTGTATTGTTCAGAATATAAGAAGTTTCTGAAACTGAATTTCCAGCATATTGATTTAGTTTTGTATTTTTTACAATGAGATGTCGGAAAACTTCATGCACAATAAGCAAGCAGGTTCTAATAGGTAATTAATTGAGCGACATAAACGGATAAACTTTCGGTTGTAGCGCGATTCCCCGATTAAATCGAATCCTTTGAATCCATGTTTTCGAATCGATTTCAGTTGACATCCAGCTTTTGTTGTGAATGGATGTGATATAAAAACAAACCGCTGGAATAAAAAATTTCGCAAAAAGTTATCGGACTTAGTCCGGCATTTCTGTCGCGAATACATTTTCCGGTAATCGGAACTAGCATCTCGCACGATGGACACTTTGACGGAACGTTCCTTCGTTCTGAACCTCCGAGCACTGCCCGGAAAACTAAAGTACGCTGACGTCTTCGACTTCATTGCGAACAAGCTAAACTTCGACCTCTCCCGAATTAAACACCTGCAGATAAGCAACGGCAAAGTCTACGTCGGAACGGAGTCCGCACAAATCGCCCAGGACATGGTGCAGGAGCATAACATGAAGCATGAGTATGTACATGAGGGGAAGACATACAACATTCCGCTGGAGATGGAGGATGGTACGATTGAGGTTAGGGTACATGATCTGCGACCCAGAACCACCAATCGGATGTTGGCTCAACGAATGAGAGAATATGGTGAAATTTGCTCGATCCGCGAGGAAACTTGGAAGGATCATCTACCAGGAATTCCAAATGGCATCAGGATACTGAGGATGAAGCTAGTTAAGCCGATTCCGTCGTATGTTCAAGTCGACACGGAAATGACGCTGGTGACGTACAGGGGACAGGTTGCCACATGTAAATACTGTAATCGCAATGTCCATTATGCCCAAAAGTGTTCTGAGTACGCCAAATCCATCAAAACATCCGTAAACACCCGGATGACCATGGCTGAAGCTGTTAAACGTACCGACACCAGCAACGACTTCATCGAACCAAGAAAAAAAGGAAGAAGAACCACTAGCTCACTGAATGCCCAAGCGAAGAATCATCTGACCAACCGGTCTAACATCTCTCTGGCTGAAAGCGAAATATCTCTGTCATCGATGGAACACATGGATGCCGAGTTTCCAGCCTTGGAGGATACGCAAGGTGTACCCCAGAAAACGCCGGGTGAAACAGCAAGCACATCAGCAGGATCAAACTTGGAAAGTTCCTCGCAGTTCTCTGGTACGTTCGATGATCACGGAAATAAACATCACTCGACAACTTCACAAACAATCAACACAATGAACGTCAAAAGACCGGGTTCTCCTCTTCAAGCCGACATCAAAAATGCCGACAAAAGGCAAACAAGGTCGCAGCCATCTCGAAACAAAAACCACTGAAAAAAATGTTCTCCCAAATTCAACAACCGACCGCAACGTTTGCGTACAAGCTTCTTCGTCGCTTCAACAAGATGATCACCAGGAAATCCCGACTACCTTTCTCTAAGGTAAGCAATACACGCAGAGCTAGTATATGTCTAGCCGAAGCGACACATGATACTGCGCACCTAAGTCTCGTCTTAAACATGTTTACAGACCATCAAATATGTTTGTCCTCATGGCGGAGTTAATAAGCTACAAAATTGCAACGATCAACATAAATGCTGTACGATGTGATACGAAAATCAACGCTCTGGCCTCCTTCATCCGTTCAGCGGAGCTCGATGTGATCTTTCTGCAGGAAGTAGCGCGGACTAACATCGATTTGCCAGGATTCAGAATTGAGTACAATGTGGATGAACGTCGGAGGGGAACAGCGATTGCTATCAGAAGCTATTTCAACTGTAATAGGATTGATCGCAGCTTTGATTCACGCCTCATCAGCTTGAGCATCAATGCTGTCACGTTCATTAACGTGTATGCTCCACCTGGTACACAAAATAGAACAGCGCGAGAGAATTTTTACAAGGAAACTCTTCCTCACTACTACCATCACGCCAGCGATACCGTTGTGATTGGTGGAGATTTTAACAGCGTAGTGAATCTCAAAGATGCGACTGGAACTAATTCGAATAGCCCGATGCTACGCCGATTCATGAATGCCGCAGATATCGCTGATAGTTGGGAACTCCTGCACCGTGACCGAGTCGAATTTTCATTCATCAGAGCGGATGCTTCCTCTCGTATTGACCGGATTCTCATTACAAAAAACGCAGTCCCGGGATTACGAACTGCGCATTTTGTAGCAACTGCCTTCTCTGATCATAAAGCTTACATTATCCGCACCGTCCTTCCAACGCTAGGAAACGCACCGGGCCGCGGAATCTGGCGTATGCAGCCCAAGGTCCTGGATCAACCAGAAGTTATGGATGAGCTACGATCCAAGTGGGGATATTGGACAAGGTCGAGACGGAATTACTCTTCTTGGTATGAATGGTGGATCAGTTTCACCAAAACGAAATTGATCTCATTTCTCAAATGGAAAGCTTCAATTCAATATCGAAGTTTCCGTGACAAAATGGAACTTTATCACGTGATGCTTCGTTCGGCATATGATCATTACCATGGAAATCGTCAACAACTTCAAACAATAAATAAAATCAAAGGACAAATGATTAAACTACAACGTGACTTCGACCTACAGAACCAACGCTGGCAAGATACGTACATCGCTGGAGAGAACACGTCAGTATTCCACGTCGCAAGCCGAACGAAAAGGAGAACAGCAACGTGCATCCTGAAATCATCAAAGAGAACGTGTACAACTACTTCAAAAATCTTTATTCGTCTGCGCAAGTAGTTGAAAACGACCAGTTTCTACCAGCTCGTAGCATACCTGAGGACAACGAGCAAAATCGACAAATATTACGAGAGATTTCTCCGGACGAAGTGCTGCAGGCAATCAAAATAAGCTCCCCCAAGAAGTCACCTGGGATTGACGGTTTGCCAAAAGAATTTTATATCAAAACATGGCAAATCATTTGGAGAGAGTTTACGTTTGTGATGAACGATGTCTTAGGCGGAAAAGCAGGTAAAACTTTTTTTGATGGCGTTTTGGTTTTGGTGAGGAAAAAGCATGGGAACGATAATGTCAATAGCTATCGCCCTATTTCACTATTAAATTTCGACTTTAAACTGATCACTAGAATAATCAAAAATCGCATGGTTGATCTATTACCGCTTGTTTTATCGGAGAAGCAAAAATGTTCAAACGGTAAACGGAACATATTTGAGGCAACAGCAAGGATCATTGATAGAGTTTGTGAATTGAAAAGCAACAACCACAATTCTCTTCTGATTGCATTCGATTTCGATCATGCATTCGATCGAGTCGAACACAACTTTCTCGCCAAAACAATGGAAAGAATGAACTTCAATCAAGGATTGATTAACTTGCTAATGCAGTTTGCAAGACATAGTCATTCAAAAATTTTGATCAATGGAAAACTCTCAGAAGAAATTAAGATACAGAGATCTGTACATCAAGGAGATCCCTTATCGATGTTGCTTTATGTAATATACCTCCAACCGCTGCTGGATAAACTTTCGGTGACATTTCCACGAGCGATACTGAATGCATATGCAGACGACATTTCTATGTTCATCGAGAATGAATTAGAACTTTCTACAGTGATCGAAACTTTCAATGCTTTCGGACTTGAATCGGGAGCAATGCTCAACACAATGAAAACCAGTGCAATAATGATAGGTGTAATACCATTGACAGTCGCAAGTGGATGGCTGCAGATCAGGAATTCGGTAAAAATTTTGGGAATTGCGTTTCATGAGGATTTCGATGTTCTTCTGCATGAAAATTGGACCAATGTTCTCAACGGGTTTCAGAAATGTCTTTGGATGAACAACGATCGGCAGTTGAACATTGTACAAAAGGTGATTCTGATCAATACCTTCGCATCATCCAAGTTGTGGTATACTGCATCCATTTTACCATTACCAAAAAAGTTTGCTGGTAAATTCATTTCACGAATAGGTTCATTTCTTTGGTATGGTAAGCCATGGACAAGAATAGCGTTCGAAACTCTCATTCTACCAAAATCGAAGGGTGGTCTCAACTTGCATTCACCATCAATCAAGGCTAAAGCTTTACTGGTTAACAGGATGATGCATATTGCTCGTGATTTACCCTTTTTATGGTCGTTTCTTGAAAGTAATGCAAATCCTCCCAACATCATACAAGTTCCTCGGCGATATGAGCATGTTAAAACAGTAGTGCAAGAAACGGCTTTCCTCCCCGAAAACATATCAAGAAACCCTACATCAAGTGAAGTGTTCTTTCTAAGTCGTATGAAAGCTCCAAAGATAATTCGGGAAAACCCTAACCGTGATTGGATAAAAATTTTCAAAAACGTACTCTCCAAGTACTTGAAATCATCTCATCGGTCAACATGGTATGCGATTGTACATGGGAAAGTGCTAACCAATGAAACATTATTCAAACGGAACAGGCGCATGGATCCTTTTTGCAATAACTGTCCTGGAGAACCTGAAACGATCGTCCATCATATCTTTACATGTTGTAGGAACAATCACATATGGGTGCATCAACGAAATCTGTTTGTACAAGCGAACCATCGGTTGCGTGCCCTCAGCTTCGAAGACTGGATGTTTCCCGTTTTCAACAATGTCAGCAGATCGTTTAGAACATTTTTGCTTAAAACTTTATCTATTCTGTTCAATTATTTAACTGAAAATAATACAAACAACAGTCGATGATTATGAATTCTACAAACAATGTAATAATATGTAATTGAATTTTTACACTAGACAATAAATTTTATAAAAAAAAAATCGATTCGAATCGGATGAAAAAAGACATTTATGCAGCATGAACTGAGACCAAATGCATTTGCATTCGATTTCAACATCTTTCAATCAAATCAGTTTCGAAAATAAATCAATTAGATTGACTACTTCAAGATTAGTCCAACATATGGTTTCTTTTCCACAAATTCTTTAAGAAATATTGAACAATTTCTACAAAATAAATTGAATCAAAGAATCGAATGAAAAGAATCGATTCACCCGATTTTAGGTGCTCCAAACATCGATTCAAAAAATCGATTAATCGAGAAGCAAACATCGATTTTCGGAGCATCGATTCAAAATCGCCCAACACTAAGAACCGCCTCGCTGATACAATGTATGCAAGTGAGGTTTTCCCACTATTGTAAAAAATAAAACATCATAACTATTGAAGGTTTTTTTTTCAATAGGAGAGAGAGAAGTGAATTGACAAAGAAGATTTTTCTTCACGACAAATAAATAACAAGATAAATCTTGGCCTTTTTATTCATGAATTCAGCCATACTATTCAGCTAAGTATTCTATGTGCATTTTTACAGTGTCATTGGCAGTTTATCATATTTCCATTCATATATCGTGCATTGATCACGACGCTACTATCCAAAAAAGTCAAGAAGATTTGGAAACCGAAAAGATCGTCGAGATTGATTCAATTTTCATATGTTCATAGGTCAATGAAAAATAAACGAATTTTGAATATTTTTCGAAAATGCCCATATTCGCATAGCCGGCGTAAGTACCAATATGACCAAAAGGATTTTTTTCATTGCTAATTGCTATGCATTCTTTACCTAAAAATACACTCAGTGCACATGCGAAAAGCACTTATTATTTGGAAAATATTTGAATTATAAGACGAAAATGGATTGACATGAGCACATACACCAACTTATTCGAAGAAACACCTGATTTGCCTAGTGTTTATATGGATGGTTCAGCGATCGAATAAACAAGGTTGCTATTACAATGACCAGGTGTTCATGCCATTTCATCCATGTATTTGTTCATCAAACTTACGGACTGGTCGGATGAAATGATGTACCGTTTTGATTCATATTACGGACACTTAAGGCCCCTGTGAAGTATAACCGATTGAAAAGCATATAATTTGAAACATACTGTATGATACCTGTGCGTTATCAGACTTTTGAAACACACAACTTCCGAACGGTGGGCGAAGATTCGGATTCCAAAGCTTGAATTACCTAAAATAAATAGAAATTAATGATCTTTCCATGATTTTTATTCCGGACACAACCTCACTTTTGTTTCATTTTACGGACACCTTGTTTCAAATTCCGGACAACTTACGAAAAGAAGAACTTTAATAGTTACATTATAAATAAACTCTCGCATTCGTAAAAGCAACGTCAAAACAAGTTGCGCATTATAAATTTTCATGGATTGCTATTTGAAATTCATATTAAAACGCGCCTGAAAGTTGGGAACTTTCAAACAGGAAATTTTGAAACATTTCAATTTAAACCTTTCCCATACAAAGTAGAGTGTCCGGAATTAGAAGCTGTCCGGAATTTGAATCAAAACGGTATGTGTTAGATGACAAAAGCGCGAAATCAGTGAAAAAAATTAGTCAACTTTTGAATTTTAATCTTCAGCAAATGCACAAATTATTTGACGTTACGTTGACCATGCGAACATGGGTTCCTGCCTGATGACAAAAGCGCGAAATCAGTGAAAAAATTAGTCAACTTTTGAATTTTAATCTTCAGCAAATGCACAAATTATTTGACGTTACGTTGACCATGCGAACATGGGTTCCTGCCTATGCGAAGCAAAAAAAATATCGATTTTAGAGGATGAGAGGTACAATACTTCAATAAACATTTTTTATTACTATTTTCGAGTATTCAAAATATGTACTACAATTTTGTTGTAGAATCAAGAATATTAATTGCAAAAACTGACTAAGTTTATGTTTGTATAACAGATCGAAGCGTTCAAAAGTTCAACAGGTATTTCTTCAATACAGTCCTGATATGATTTTGTCACTCCCATTTTGCAGAGTACATTTTATTGTCTCCGTTTATAATACAATTTTCTTTAAGTCTTCGTCCATTCTTCTCACATTACTATTAACACGCGTAAAATAGGGGGAAAGAACTCTAATAAACTGCTTACCAAGAGCCTGATTAAATCGGGTCAACTATGTATTTTTCTCGAGATCATTTGAAATCATAGGTAGGACAATCCTTTCACTGTCCTCCCTAGGTTTTCTTATACGTAGGACCTGTCTCATTACCCGAGGAGGAAAGAATAACTCGCAATAACTTATGCATACCATATTTTGGTATCATACCATAATTAGGTATTGTTCAGTTGTCAATACCTCATTTTGGTAATATAATGATATTTGAAAAAATGTTTAAAGCAATTAAAAATACTTCATTTTGGTATTCGATAGGTATTGAGGACTGCTGGAGGTATTGAACTATTATTGAAAAATTTCGCTTTTATATGAAAATACATCACGTATTATTAAGGTATTACAATACCTGATCTAATTATCAGTTTGGTATCAGTAGAACATGCTTGAGATATTATTTGAGGTATTTTACCTCTTATTCAGAACTCATTCATACCTTATTCAGGTTGTAAGTATTGGAAATTATCTGGTATGCAATACCTCAGTTTGGTATTCAGTAGTTATTTTCTTCTGCTAGTTACCCGAGCGCGTTTCTTGTGTAAGCACTACTCGTGATTCATGTGATAATAGTCCACAAAATAAATCCCAGGTTGGTCTTAAGGGTCATGCATAAATTACTTCGCGCTCCAAGGGGGGGAGGGGCAGCCATAGCGTAACAAGCCATTCAAAACTTTTGTAGATTTCATACAAAAAGCGTGGCAAGGAGGGGGCGAAGGGGGTCCGAAAAGTCCAAAATTAGCGTGACATAATTTGTGTACCATCCCTTATGGACTTTTGACAAAAGTCCCTAATTGTTAACAACTAAATAATTTTTACTTTAATTTTGGTCTTTGATGCTAAACTACTGTGATTGATACGTACTTTGCATAATCCGATCGACAGTAGACCTGCCGATCGCGGAAGTAACAGGAAGGTTGTCGCTCCAAAAGCGTGAGGCAGACGGAACACCGAAGGCAGGAGCCGTGCCATGAGCATCCATCAACGTCGAAAAGGTATTTATCAGCTATCGGTTCCCCGCATGCCGTACATGTCCTTAGTTCAGTCTGAAATGGGTAAAGGATAAAGAAGATATTATTAGCTGAGAGTTATGTGAGCACTAACCTTTTTAAATTTACTTATAAAACAATCAAAACCCTTGTACCACAAATAAATTCCAGTAAAACACCGGTGTAAATAGTTCCATGTATGCCTTTTGTAACCCACAAAAGGGACGCTTCTTCACTTAAATCTCGAATGGAAGAAGCGTTCATTTTCTAGAATCACGTATGATTCCTTGTATCAAAAAAAAGAAACCAAGCAACGATCGTCGTTCAATCAGCCGCATCATCGAGCCTCGGCTCTACAAACCTACATTACTAGTACCGCATGATATTCCCCATTCCAGAACGCACCCCATAGAATTATTATAAAACCGAAAATAATAAACTGTCACTTACGCAACAAAAGAGGCGACAGGGAAGGGCAAAGACAATAAAAACGCTTCAATCTCACCAGAGGAGGGCATGTAAGTATGAACAACCGAAAGATGGGTATGACATTGCGTTGTTGGCTAGATGACTTCTAGCGTCTGGTTGCCATTGTATCGATGTACACTTCAGCTGCTGATATTCGCATATAGGTACATTCGTTCTGGGAATTCTGGGATCTAGTGATGATCGAAAATATCAAAAAGAAGTGACAACTATTAATGAAAACTTCAAAAATATGGAAGCCCTGGCGGTAATGGCATTTTTACATTCTAATCAATAAAATTTCAGAGAGTAGCTTATCATTCTTGGATGATATATTTAACAAATGTTTTCAGTTGGCAAATGGAATAGTGTTAGGGTTGTACGAATTTTAAGACAAAAATCCTGCAGAAGCTTCTAGCTATCGTCCAATCAGTTTGGTTTCCTCTATCAGTAAACATTTCGAAAAGGTCATTTTGAACAGAATGATGGTCCTCCATCAATAGCAATTCAATTTTTGCCAGTGAACAGTTCGGATTCCCGCTTGGACGTTCGACCACTCATCAACTTTTACGTACTTGCTCTTCTAGACATAGAAAAAGCATTCCACAGTGTAAAACCTTCAATTTTTCCAACATGCATTGTTAGAATGATCCAAAGTTATCTGTCAAATCGTACACTTCAGGTTAATTATCAAAACTCCAAGTCTGAAAGATTTCCTGTAAGAGCTGGTGTGCCTCAAGCAACTATTTGAGACCAATATTATACAATATTTTCACACCTGACTTACCTGAGTTACCTCTCCGTAAAGGACGAAGCCTGCGTGTCATCTGTAGTAGATTGCAAAAACGTTTGGATATTTTTATACGAAAGTTTGTTAATAAAAAAGCTATTTTTCTCAGATATTTGATATCCATTTCAAGTGGTCAAAGTGCGTAAAAAATGGTATTATCGTTCTATCTTATTTAAGTTTAAAACTACAGTCATCTCTCCCTTACTCGATATTCTGTATCTCGATATTTCCCCTAACTCGATGGAATGCGCGGTCCATTCAATCTAGCATGCTTTGATACCTCCGTAAGTCGATACCTCTCTAACTCGATGTTCTCTAACTCGATGCTATCTGTTTCAGTTTTCCAAGTAAGTTTACCTCTCTAACTCGATATTTTCATGAAAAGTATCAAATGTCCTCCAAACGTTAGTAAATTTCATGAATTTGATTATTATGATTAAATTGATAGTAGAATTAAGGTTTACTGCCAATTTCTGGGTGCTAAAATTTTTATTTTTTGCTGACCGGTAAATAAGTGTCACATTGGTAAATGTGATAAAATTGTATTGTTTTTCACGTGAAAATGATTATTCTGAATGTATTTTGTCAAAATAATAAAAAGTTTTAAATTTGAAAAATGTGTGTTCTGTATCTCGATACCTCCCTAACTCGATGGTCCCTTCAATATCGAGTAAGGGAGAGTTAACTGTATATTAAACACAAATTCCATGAACAGTCTAAGGACACAGTTTTTGATCATCTCTACCAACTCGCACTCAACCAGCTGCAACATGACGAGGATCGAATATAGTTGCCACCAGATAGGTACAGGCAAGCAATGATCTAGGCAAAAACTTCCAGATTTCGCGCCTCTCCTTTGCGCTGCTCACTCCCTCCCGGATTCCGGGGTTTGCCCTCGTGGTTGTTTTACGGTTTGCGGATGTGTCATTCAGAACAAATTTATTATTTATTATCTTGATATTAACTACCAACCGTAGACTGAGTGCTGCATGGTGGCTGATTTCCCTCTCTTTCCCTCTATTGGTGTGGCAAAGTCGGAACGTGTGAACAATAGGGCGCCCAAGAAGGGTGCTTCCCAAGTGATAGATGGTTTTTGTATTGCCAAACGGTCGTTTTGTTCCACTCCATTACGGTCTCAAGAGGGAAAGTGTGCTTCCCGTAAAGACACAGCCTAACAGGGAAGTTGAGTGCGCTCGAGTGCGGTTGGTCCCTTTTTAGCACTGGAACAATTATGATGGGAAAACATATGTTTGACTTTCTGGTCGCGGAAATGTACGCACTATTCTGGTGCGATGATTTGTGGTGTGAATTCGTGTGACATTGAATATTACGTTGTGTGAAGTGTTTATAATATTTTTGTTTCGACTCAATCATCAATGATTAAAGTCTGAAAGAGCAGTTGTAGTCAGCATTATGCTTTCTTTCATCGTTCCAAGCAAATATTTCGAAAAATTTGAAAGAAGCCTATTAACGCATTTATCGTGGCAATAGAGGATTGAAACGATTTTGTCTACAACTACTAATAATTTTATTCGACATTTGTTCCAATGTTTCAACATTGGATATTCTATGTAACTCGTAACTATATCAGAGAGGGAGCGTCAGAATCATTTTTTAAATTTTATTTTGAATCCTCTTCGAAGATTTCTTCCTGGTATTACAACAGCTAGTCAATATTGGTATAGCATAGTCCAGGCTGACATTTAAATTTGTTTGAAGATTGTTTTGATTTTCTGTTAATAAGTGGATAAAGATATTTTATATATTTGCTACATTTGGCTTGAATGCCCTCAATGTGATTTTTGAAAGCTAAATTCTTATCTAGCATGAGCCCTAGATACTTAACTCCATCTGACCAATTTATTGGAACCCCCCTTATCGTGACAACATGTCCACTTGAACATTTCAAATAAAAAGTTTTTTTAATTATGTGGTAATAATATAAGTTGAGGATTTTCCCACTGGAATTTACAGTGCTAGATATTGACGTTAATTTCGTCTAAAATGATCTGCCTTGCTCGTATAATTTGTTTGACGTTATGTCAACATCGTTGATTCGCCAGAAAAGCACATAACATATGTGGAGGTCAGAAGCCACAGTAAGTTGAAAAGTTGTATCCACTTTCAACTGTTGGCAAGTGGTATATCTAGTTTAGAAGATATCGAACTGTCATTGCCAACGGTAAAAAAAACATATGATTCGAGCAATAGACCAGTTGCTGCAAAGATTGCAGACATTAAGATCGGAGAACGCTGAGAAGCAATGTCTGAGGGTAAAACATTTTTTCATAATATGTAAATGTTTTCCTTCAATTTCATGTTTCATAGCCACAGAATGTGATCCCATCGAAAATATTATTTCCTGTCAAAATAATTCCTGTTTACTAACGTGAAAAAGCTTTTGTATTTCAAAATCCTTCCGTTCATTCATCTAAAAATGCTTTATGTTAGAAACAACATAGACAGCTTATACATTGACTCAATTATCTCGGATATGAGAGGCTTAAATCTTATTTCTAAAGCTGTACCAAATATAATTATTTCCATTTCCTTCGTAGCCAGAATATATGTTATCTTTTATTCATTTCAACACAACGTTTTGTCTTTTTATTTTGTATGGGGAAAGTCATCTAACTGCAAATATCTCGCAAACGAAAGCTTTAATCGAAAAAATGATTGGTAGACGTGAAAGCCATAATCATTGCGCACAACCGGTACCAAATATTTTTTCGAAAATAGTTCCCAATTATAAGAAATTATTCGTTAGATTCATTTCGCCATACACATATTTTCCGCGTTACCTTTTAGCGATTTCCCGTACATAGACACTAGCGCAAGTGCGTTACTGTGTGTAGAGTTACTGTGCACGTGCTGTAGCCTTAGGTGCAGGAGCCTCATTGCTTGTAAGCGCACGGGAGCGCTGTACATCGTGAGACCTTTTTTGGTGCGCCTCATTTTTCTTGAAATGTGTCTCACTGCGGTCTCATGCGCTCCGTCACATGTGCTGTTTAAAATTCAGCGCAATAATTGAAGTGATTACAAAAGTTTTAAACGAGGATTGAAATTGTAACTTTTGAATCGCGAGTCTTCGATCATATCATGTAGGCCATCTAGACACCTGCATGATGAGGCGAAAATAGCTGTAGAGGCTCTTCGTTACTAAGCAGTTGTTTCACAACTTGGATACCGATGGCGAGCCATAGCGCCGAGCAGCGCATGTGACGAGTCTCCCCGAGAGCACATCACCTAGCGCGCGCTTTTAGAATTTTCGTGAGCCTCCATCTAGCGCAGCACACTAGGATTCCGATGAGCTGAGAGACGGTTTAGTTGGAGGCTCGTCAGTACATTTATGTGTTCCTGAGAAATATGTAACTCTAACTGTGTGACGAGCACGCGTAGAATGAGTGCGACCTACACAGAATTTTCACTCAGTCAGCCAGTTGCTTCATTCTGTGTAGTTTGAACACATGCGCTGCGTAGAGCTGGCTTAGCGTGAATGTCGATTGATGTATTGGTGGTATAACTCTTTTGGCATTTCAATGTCCTTATACCAGCATGCAAATATAAAAGTGGGTATCACTTCTTGAGCTCGAGATCCCCTTATGTTATGTGCCAAAATGCTGCCTCGAGGAACACCAGCTCTCACAGGGAATCTTTCAGACTTGGAGTTCTGATAATTAACCTAAAGTGTACAACTTGACAGATAACTTTAGATTATTCTACAGTCTCTCACTTCTCGATATCGAATAGAGAGATAGGGAGAGATCGAGACATAGAACAAATTGGTCATGAATACTAGATTAAAATTCACCCCGTTACCAGGTAAATTACAAACAAACATACGTCATTTCGTCTTTGAAAATTGTTTTCAATCCCCAAAATCTAGTCTAGTGACCTTCGATAATGGGCATATCGATATACGGAGAATAAATCGGATATGAAAATCACATCGAGATAGGGTGACATCGAGATAAAGAGGATATCGAGATATGAGGAGTGAAAATGTATGCAGAATGAAGGGACCGAAAAAATCATCGACATAGGGAGAGATATCGAGATGTGGAGAGTCGACTGTAACAATGTATGTTGGAAAATTAAATTTTTTAAACTTTACAAGCAAGCCTTCATGCCAAACACTGTCGAATGCCTTTTCTATGTCTAGAAGAGCAAGACCAGTAGAATAGCCTGCAGATTTGTTGGAACGAATCAAATTTGTTACTCAAAAAAGTTGATGAGTAGTCGAATGTATATGCCGGAATCAGAACTGTTCATTGTCAAAAATTGAATTTTCGTTGATGTGGACCAACCAACAAAGTTTACAGATGGAGTAAAGCAAACTGATTGGACGATAGCTGAAAGCTTCGGCATTATTTTTGCCCGGTTGGTACATTATTGGTACAACCTTTGTCAGGAAAATATGCCAACACATTAGTTATATATATCAACTAAGAATGATAGGTTTCTTTCTAGAAGTTTCTTGATAAGGATGTAAAAACTTCCATCATCCCCAGGGGCTTTCATATTTTTGATATTTTTCAATAATAGTTCTCACTTTTTCCAAATCAGTCTCTGAGGAACTTTCAAAAACGTTCTCTTGATTTAGAATGATTTCGAAGTCCTGAGTAACTTTTTTTCCAATTGGACTAGTGAGTCCTAAATTGAAATTGTGCACGCTTTCAAACTACATAGCAAGTTTCTGAGCTTTTGCGCAATTAGTTCTGAGTTTTTTTTTCTAAATTTTTAAGAATTTCTAAAAGTACTCAGAGTCAGGTCCAATTGAAAAATTTTGCAGATCCTGCCATATCATTTTCATAGCAGGATCGCAAGTGCGTAGAAACTGCCTTCTCCTCACGTTTTTAAGATGGATAAAGAGTTTAAGATGATCGTCTATAATCAGGGATTCGAATTTTACTTCACGTTTTATAATTGCTCTGCCCTTTGCTTCAACAATAGAATTTGTTAAAGTTTCAAGAGCATTGTTAATATCAAGTTTTGTTTGTAAAGAAATGCTTACATCAAGATTACTATCAATGTATGTTTATATGTATTCCAATCGGCTCGAAAATAATTGAAAGTGGAGGTGATAGGATTGAGAATCGCTTCATGGGATATATGAAATGTAACAGGGACATGACTAGAATCAAAATCCGCGTGAATAACCAAAGGCGGCTAGAATCGGTTAAGACCAGATCAATCGCAAAAGGGTTTCCAAAAGAGGAAAAACATGTAGAGCTATCAGGGTATTGAATTGATAAAAAATCCTGAAGGGCACTCATCAAATAAAATTCTTCCATGAGCGATGTTTTGCATTGAAGTCACCAATTATGAACAATTTTGACTTATTTCTAGTGAATACCAAAGGTCATTTTCAAGCAAATTAACTTGCTGCTCATGGTATTGAAAAGACAAAAAGGCAGCTATGTTAGTATGTTTACCTGTCTGTGTTCCAACAGAAACACCCAAATTTCCAAAACTTTGGTTTGAATAACGAAAAATGTTGATGTTTTATACGCCTATGAATGATGATTGCAACTTCACCACATGCTCCATCCAGTCGATCATTACGATAAACAAAATAAACAAAACAGTTAAGATCTCTTTTGAGATTGGATCTAGGTTTCAAATAAGTTCCAGAGATAACTGCTATATGTATGGTATTAGCTGGTAGAAAATCAAACAGCTCGTCCTCTTTACCATTCAAGGAACGAGCATTATAGTTTAAAATAAAATTTAAAAAAATATTTGCATCATTTAGAGAAATGAATTCCGGTAACAATTATATTAATACATTTTATACACCTAAGACTGCTTTAAACATAGTGGTGGTCTTGAACATTGCATCAATTATTTGATTGAATTGTTAAGTTAGAAAATTAAAATCATAGGGAGACATATAAATAGCAGTAGTTATAGTTTCTGATGATTTTCCATTAGGGTTTTCTATAGATAAAGAGCCGGAATATAAGGCAGGGGTATTTCCATATGATTTGAAATAATGAGAAAGGTTATTCGTAGGAAGAAAATGGAAGGAGTTCAAACTACCTGGTACAATATTGGCAAAGAAGTTTCTCTTGGTAAAGTGCTGTTAAACGTCAAAATTTTGGAAAAAATAAAATGCTTATAAATATAAATAAATATAAATATCACATCAGCAAAAATTGGCAACCGATAGTAATTCGGAAAAGGTCCCCGGAAAAAACATTTTCCGATGACTTTTTCCACTAGGAGCGATGATATTAGCAATATTAAAATGTCAAAGTCACGTGAAATTCAGCCCTGCTCTTGGGAAAATCCATTAGAAATTAAAAGATTCGAACAGCTACCCAACGGAACAAAATTAGCTTGTGAATGAGCATGATTATAATTTACCTAAAGGGTATGATTATTAAACAAGCGATCGTTAACTGAAAAATGAGAGTTGTTGGAGATTCTGCCTGGGGAATTCCGGCTACGAAAAACGTTACCGTTCATCTGCCTGGTATGTGCCTCAACGATTCACTTACGCAGAGGGCAATCCCAAAAGTTAGACTTATGGTTGCCCCCTCATTTTGCGCAGACAAACTTTTTTGTATCTTCCGTCACAAGACAGACGTCCTCAGCGTGAGAAGAACCATCGCAAATCATGCATTTAGGATCCCGTGCTCTAAATAATATATTTGAGAAAGCCCTTTCCGAACAATGCCAGATTGGGTTCTCTTTTTCATAATGATTACTTGGACTGGGGATAATCCAAGATAATCATTTATTCCATTTTTGATCTCTTCAGGTGATTTATAGGCACTTGAGAGACCTTTCAAGACGACTTTGAACAAAGATTCAGTTTTGACGTCATAAGTACAAAACATGTGCTTCTTCTATTCAAGGTGTTTGAGAAGAAGTTCACGATCTTTAAGAGTTTCCGGTAATACGCGACAGTCTCCTTTCTTCGCGATTTGGAAGGAAACCTAGATTCCCCTAAGGGATGATCCAAACATGACATCCATCGTTTTTCGAGATTTCTAGACCCCGCTCCCCCCTGTGTCACGCTTTTTCAAATACTTAATACACGCACTGTCACACTTTCGTAGACCCCCCCTCCCCAAAATGACGGACGTCATTTTTGAGTGATCCCTATTAGAATTATAATTATAATATCCTGTTGAAGATATCCTGCCAAAATCCCCCAAATTCGGAACAACTGACCATGATAGGCGCCACTCTTTGCTTCCTCACTTGAATCAAAGAGGCTGGACTAGAGACTGCTTCGATTTGGTGTTCGAAAAATTTGTCTAAAGCAACTGATTACTCATTTCGATGAATTAATCAAAATTTACCGTTTTACCTTGGAAGAAAGCGCGCATTTCGGAGAAACTTCCTTTCTTCCAGATATCATGTGACAAATCAAGTTTTCCTAAACTGGGGTATAGTATATACAACTTCAAAATTGTAGTATGTCCATATTTTATTCAAATATGGTGCAAAATACATTCATAATTTCAAACATTCATATACTTTGGAATGGGGGGATTTTTTTCGGCCAAATCGTCCGACACTTTTTTGCACAAAGAAGCACTTTAATAGGACGCATATTGTATTTGGCTACGAAGTCGAAGTGAATCAAATGTGCCATAGATATGATCAGTCTAGCTTCCTATGGCGTACGTTTCCGCAAATTACACACTTTTCATTTTTTTTTCTACCTCAAACTGCACAGAACAGTACAACTATGAATTTCACACGAAAACCATGGACACTCACTTATCGCAACGCGACAATAACAATAATAAGTGATTATCGCGTAAAGCTTATACTTATGTTAATCCCGAAAGTCAGGCAGACATTAATCTTAATCCGGTCTGCTCGGGGATTATCCTTTTTCGCTTCTGCACACACACGCTATTGACTCTTTTTTTAGCAATTTCTCTACCTTGCGTCCTTCCGACTCTTCTTCTTCTACTTGCTTCGTGTGGTTATTGAATGAACTCGTGGTGAAGCGGAGAGGTTCCTAAGGAAAGGTCCTCCGCCGCGTCATGTTCCAGTCTTGTACCTTAATCCACCATTGACAACGACTCGCTGCCGGAGCAGAGATTCGAATGTTTTACCTTCGTTGCAAGTGGGATGGTCGTGTACAATGAAATTTTCGAAAATGAAAAGCCGAGAAAGAAAACAAGCCGTAAGAAAAGATAAATACGGGATTTCGATCTTGACACTTTAAGGAGCCGGTAAGCCGAAAGGTAAGGTTGTTCGCGCTGCCAAAAAGACCCGAGAACCGGGTGAGGGAGGGAAGAGGGGGAAGGCCGTCAGAAGGAATCCGGCATCAGTCTTGTCTCGCGTCTTGAGCTTTGACTCTGACAGATGCTGTGTGGGTCGTAAGCTTCGAGTTTTGCAGTCACTCGTCCGCCAGGGGTACATCATGTCAACCTACCTGTGCCTCGTGGATCGTCGTCGGCTTCGTCGGTGGATAGAGAGACATTTAAAACCCAATTCAAAGTGAGTGAGAATTGCTCCGGAGTACAGTGGCGCATGGCCAGAGAGAAACTCAAAAATTGTAGTTCTTAGCATTGTTTGTTGGAACATTTTTCCAAATTTGTCCATAAGTTCCATATCCCTTTCGGGATGGATGATTTTTCATCTTTATAATCAAATCTCTCTTACGAAGTGGCAACGCTCCAAAACATTTCGTACTCTACATGATGAGTGAATGTTACTCATTGGCTATAGAGGGTTGAAGATGGAGAGAAAATATTTGTAAATCCCGTTCTGTATGCGACTTTTCAAAAAAAATTATCTAGCACAATTCTGCTGCTTTGTCCCGAAAGGGATATAAACCAACATTGGACATTCGATTTTTTTTTTATTTGAACCACCTCAACAAATCATTTAGCGTTTCTTTCGGAATCGTCATATCTGTGATTCATAACTGTGGTACGGGTTCCAGTGCCCAACAGTTATGAATCAACACTTATGACTAGCATTTTATTTCCTACGGTAAGAACGATATGCTTAACGATGCTGGTTCACGTAGGTAAAAGGCGTTCTGCGTAATTGCTCGGTTTGATGAGACATTTTCCGTTCCATTAAACTTTGAACTATATCTGTGGGGTGACTGTAAATTATTCAAACAAAAAAAATAGCCGCCCCATGATTCTGTATCTCAACTAAATCTCAATCAATTGATTGATGATAGCTTTACAGTTTTATGTTACATTATTAATAGTAACGAACTGTTCAAAAATTATATTGAGTATCAAGAAAAGTTGGTATGTTATCGTTTTCAATCGAAAAGGAAAACTTTTGGGGTTTTGTCCGATGTTTTTATGTAGGCGCGCCACTGTGCGGAGAGGAGAAGCCAGAGGAAGGTTGAGTTATAAAGAGTAGGAAGAGGAAGAGGATTTTAATCCGAAGTCGATAGAGAAGGCTCGCATGTGGTGCGTGCGAGTAACAATGTGTCACACACATGTCAAGATGTCTGTTCGGTCGGGCGGGTGTTGGTGTTGGCGCGAGACTTCCAAGACCGGAAGCTGCTTCTGCTTTGCGTCACATGCTGTCATGTAAGATAGCCATACAAGAGCGTAATGCGACAAGGCAACCATATTGATCACTCTTCGATGGACAGTAGCTGATTCAGAAGGTGATCGATTATTGCAAAATGGAACTTCATCTCACGATTTGCGACGAACATGGCAAATATGAAGTTTTAAAATTTCTTATTTTTCTTCTTATTCTTCCTGAAATTTCGCCCTGATTAGGACAGAGCCTGCTTCTCAGATTAGTGTTCTTATAAACATTTCCAGAGTTATTAACTGAGAGCTTTCTTTGCCAAAGTTGCCATTCGTATATCGTGTGGCAGGTACGATGATACTCTATGCCCAGGGAAGTTAAGGACATTGCCATTACGAAAAGATTCTGTACCGACCGGGAATCGAACCCAGACAGCTCCAGCATGGTTTTGCTTTGTAGCCGCGGACTCTAACCAGTCGAATAAGGAAGGCCCTTCTTATTCTTATATTTTTATTATTATAATAATATATTACTAGTTTGAGTTACACCGCTAAAAAAAGATATTGGCACTGAGCTGATAACATTTTTAATTAGAATTTTCCTTTATGTTAATGATTAATGTTCTTCCGCATATCTTTTTCTAAGATGTCGTATTCGGCCAATCGTCCAAATGAGGTTCAAAGAAGAACAGTTTAAAAGTTTTTGACCACACTCGACATGTGAAAATGCTCAACTTATCTTGATAAAATGAAAAAATCTTACTTGAAAATTAGTTTGAACTATCTTGAATCATTCTTGGTTCACAAAATCATGAAGTTTGCTTCATTCTCACCTAACTGCAAGAACGTGACCAGTGCCGTTATTGACAAAGTATCAATTGGGACACGGAATTACGAACACTGAAGAAGATTCTGCCTTTATCTTAAAGTCAATTACTTACATATTATCACTGACTACCGTCCATCGCGAAGTATCAAACACATATATGTGCATATAGTCTAAAATAAGCTAAAATTAACTTAACAGGAATATTATCATTTACAAGGTAAGGTAGTAGTATTTAGACTTCATCAATGTACTTGGTCATGTTTTGATTCAATAAAACGTTTTTCAACTCTTGGTTAAGGTGGTAGATTTAATGATTTGAACTCAAGGACAGTTTGAAGCACCTAGGATATCTTATTTACCTACAAAGAATATAAAAGTTCGTGATTCCATAATTTTACTAGGAATTATTTTTAAACAAAAAGAAAACCGTTCGGGTGATCGAGTTGAAGCTTTTGAAATGTGATATATTTCGTTCTCGTGATTAAATTGGGCTGCTAAGAATACTTCAATAGAAGGGTAGTTGTTTGTCTTTATTCATATATCTCCTAACATCGATATTCCAGAACATTTTGGATGACCTAGGACATCTAGAATAATTAATTTGCAACATGAAATCAAAATTTTCAATTAGATTGATGATACATCTGAACATAAAATCTAAAAAGCGATAAATTAGTGTAGAAAAAAATCACCCTGAATGGAACCGAATAAATCTGCTGCAAAAAAAAAGTCTATGAAGAGCTTTGCTTTGCTGAATTCTTTTTCTGGCCCAGTGGTCAGTGGTACGCCATGACGAACAGGAAGCAAATGCTACACAGTACCAAATTAAGGTACCGTAATTTCGGGTGAAATTGATCATTTTTCACGGTTTTTCTTGTCCGTTTTCTATAATTGAGCTTGGTTGGCCGCCCGTGGATGCTACTCCAGTATCGCCAGATCAGCTGCACTTACACAAGGAACCAACCGAATGACTGCTTAGGACTAACAGGCATCCTCAGTGTATAAGTGCTGGTGATCTTCTATTTTTAGGCAACAATGGCACCTCCCACGTCAGAATGCAGACCAATGAGGGGAAGGGGGAGGAAATGATTATGCATTGAACTGGCTTCCCACTTAGACCGTATATTCCACTGCATCTACGCCATTTCATGCGGGAGTGTATGGATTGGGGGAAAGGCATGGCAGAGAGGTTTGCTTTTGTGGTTAGCAGACTGCCTATGTATCAGGCGTAAGAAATGATGGCGCGTGGAAGTAGGAAGCGTTAGGGAAACGGTTTCTTGTCCGTCTCTGGTTCTAGCGTTTGCTATGAACGAATAATTTGAGTGTGATATATTTAGAATGGAAGATAGAAGCAAGTCGAGTGGAAGTTTAACAACTACCGAAAAGCTAAACATTACATATAGTGTGCTATTCCTATATCTAAAAAACAGTGCGCTCTCGGGCTAGGCATTGGATATATATAGAAAGCGTTGTGTTTGGATGGGCATCTAATTCTTCCGAAAGAGGTGCACTTTGCGAAAAAGGACCACGTGATTATTGAGCTGCAATCGAATTCAGGTTAACTTCTGCGTTCATGAGTCCTCTCATGGCGTAGTGGTAACGCGCTCCAACTAGAGATCGGGGAGTCGTGAGTTCGATTCTCACTGAGAAGACGTGTAACTTTTACGCAAATCTTCACATCAATTTGTCCATCTAATCCAATTGCAAATTATATGTAATGTTTAGCTTTTCGGTAGTTGTTCAATTTAGATAATTTTTAAACGAATTCTTCAACATGGGGGTTCAGTAAAAAAAAATGGCTTCAATACCTTTCGGTAATTATAGTAAAGAGCGTAAACTTGTTTAAAGAGAATTGCTCTCTGGACTACCGTGCTACATTGAATTGTCGGACGCTTCGAAAGCCTCTTTTTCACGGTGCTTTAGGACCAAATTCCGATTTGTTCTACGGTTATGACGTCTTCTACATTCTACATGCATGAAAGTTTTCGAAAAAAATATGGTTTGGGTGATTTAAGGCCGGTGTCCGGGATTCGAAGCAGTATGCTGAAAATCTAATAATGGGTGCCATGTTTGTTTTCGTTAGGGTGCTGTCAATTTAGTCCATGATGGCGTCGAACAGCAAGTACTTCACGAGCGTGTTGTACGGTTTTACGAAACGCAGTACATGCTGAAAGAAAAAAAACCCGACCAACTTGCCCCAATGCCATCCCATTGAGTTTTTTTCAGTTCCCTCGGTTCCCTTGTGAACAAAATAATTGCGCCAAGGATACGAAGCAGTTGACAACGTGAATCTGGAATTGTATCCGGAAAATAGACGTCAACGCCATCCAGCGCTCTTGTGAGAGCATCTGACTAAGATGCGTCGTACGACAGATCAGGGCCCTTTCTTCAATATTGATTGAGGTTTTTTGAGAATAAACATTATGTTTATAATAAAAAATACACCCATTAAAGATCGCTTGAATTAGGATGATGGCTATGTGCGAAAACCAATAGAGGTAAATTTAGCTGACGATACAACTTAGATATATGACAAAACCATAAGCAGCAGACTCTGCTGTTCCTGAAAAAAAGAGCTGCCTGGACAAGACGGAATGTGAAAACTGGAGTTGCTTTATCGCACCCAAGAAATGCGGAAGTACTCTCAAAAACTCAACGGACGGACGCGAGATTTTCTGAATATGGAAGCAGATCCAGTCATTTATTTTTGCTTAGCTGTCATTTAAAACAAAGCACATACTGGAGGGCAGAGCCGAACACAAAAGGACTTTTCTAGAAAACAACGTCACGATTGACAGGGATACCTACGAGGTGGTGTATAAGTTCATTTACCTCGGTTCTTTGCTGACGGCGTACAGCAACGATATCCATGAAATACAAAGGCGCATCATCTGCGGATGTTATGCCTACTATGAGTTCCAGAAAACTTATCTATGGACCAATGTACGAATTCACTTTTTGACGTTTGAGTGGTGCCGTATTATTTATGTGACCATGGTAACAAGTGAATATGGCACCGCTCAAACGACAAATTAGTGAACTCATGCATTGGTTAATGGTCAAAAAAACTCGTCTACGTACCAAATTTACCATGTACAAAACGCTCATAAGATCAGTAGTCTTCTACGGGTATGGACATCGACAATGATCAAGAAGGACCTGCATGCTCTTTTAAGCGTCTAGTGATTAGAACGATCTTTGGCGGTGTCCAGATGAACGGTATGTCCGGCGAAAAATAAACCACGAGCTCGCTGAACGGCAAACTTAACATCCTAAAGGTGTTAAAAGCTGGAAGGATGCGTTGAGTAGGGTATGTGGTAAGAGTGCCTGCCAACAATCCTGCGAAAATGGTATACAAGAAGGCGTGGAGCACAGCAGGGGGGCAGACCAGGTGATGCAAAATTTGGGAAGTGCGGACCGTTGCCGAGGATGCGATCTGACTAGTATGGCGATGAATTGTTGACGTACTTTTATTGTTTCTACTGTTAATCTATGCAAAATTCATGATTTATGAAAATGTCATCGTATTAAACGATATCCATTCTACAGTTTTTGTGTTTCTCGATATTCATTCTACCGCTCGTGCTGCGTGAGAGGTGACGGTAGCAGATGTCATTTGACTGCTGACCATGGAAGCGAAAGGAACGTCGTGGAAAATGTCGAATGTTTACAGCACTGTATGGATGTACCATCAATCATGTACCAATTATATTAACCAATATAAGCCTAAGCGAAAGAAAAAATACAAAAACTCCCAGCGCTCAGTGAATACTTACCGGATTTCAAAAATGGTTTGCCAGTATATTCGTACACATATTGGTTTCCTAGAAGTGGTCAAAGGATCTCGAGTACATTCCTGTGGTCGGAGTTATTCTGGTGGGTCACTAGGTCAGATCTGGTGGAAAGGGTACTATGCTTCTGTGCCCCTGTAGGTAGGCAAATTTCAAGTCTCAGATAATTTCCGGAATCGGCTATAATGCGGCCACTATATCAACGAATTTTGAGAAAAACGCATAAGTGTAAACCTTTTGAGAAACGGTTAAATTAGATAACCATGCGTCTTGCATTTACAAATGACCATTTTTTGGTCCCCGCGACACTTCAAATTTTCGACAAAGTGGCCAATTTGTATCTAAACATCTGTGCCAAGCTGATGGGAACGCATTTTAGTAAACTATTTTTCGATCTCTGTTCTCATCTCTATTCTGTCGGCGATAAATTTTAGCTGCAAAATTGGATTTCATCGAGTTCAAACATCTGAAACATCAATTTGATAATCCAAATGCAAATAACGCTAACAATGAAATACAGTGAGATTCCGTTTTTGGCACTCCCCGATTTTGGCAACAAAGTGGATCCGTTTTTGGCAACATTTTTAAAAACCATTAGAGTTTTGAATTTTTTGTAAATTTTATTGTGTCTGTTGCTTTGATCATTTGAATTGCGAGTCAACTACAAACCGACTGCATTGCAGAGCTCCATTTTCGTCGATTTTCCCCCAAATCCTTGCCCAAATCCCACTAACTACTAACGGCTCTCGTACGCGCCTATTAACATCGGGATGGTCATTGTTCATGCATTAGCATGAGGCACTTTCATGAGGCAATTCATCTCCACCAGTATCTCAATTAGAAAACAACCTCTTTCCTTGAGCATTCATGCTGAGTGACCAGCCCACTTAAGACTGCCAGTGGGGAAACACTGAATGAAACCACTTTCCTTTAGATTTGTTTGTTAAAACACCGCAGTAAAAGAAACAAATAAAGCAAAATAATTTTTCAGGAATTTCATAAAGTAAATTGTATTATTTTAGTGTCAAAATATAATCCATGAAAAGCGTGCATATTTTTCTATATCGTATTTATTATTTTTTTTAAGAATTCTATTGTCCCGTTTGATACCGCCACCATGAAAAAAAAAGCGGACGCAGTCCAAACTACACTTTTTTTCTCAAAAATATAATTGAAACGTGCAATAAATACGATAGTGAGTGTACAAATTTCTAGACTGTGGTATAAGTGTGTATAATCTTTTTTCTTCGTTCCATATTCATTGGATATTCTGTAAGACGCTAGACTTGTCAAGAGACGATTGAACATTCTTACAAAAAAAAAATCAAGCATACGGGTCTGATAAAATAATTATTAGGTTTAAGAAGCTTTCAATTTTCAACGGATTCTTGAGAATGTCTGCATATTATTGTGAGAATGTATAATTAGTTATTGAGGTTTATGTACAAAATATAGTGATTCCACAGACAAACAGACGTAACGGCTAGAACTATTAACAATTTGAAACTTAGTCACGTGAACATTTACGCCCAATGCTAAAAATACTTTATTTGGCCAACCGTGAACTAGGTGGCAGTAGTGAGCAAATGTCAAACTCTAACAAAAGTGATGTGAGCACCACGAGTGGCCCATCGGCCAATTATCATATATTAGAATTGAGCGATATTCTGCTGTGCGATGAAAATAATTAGAGTGTTGCGTCTGTTTGTCTGTGGTGATTCTTAATAAACTCTTAGGATCTCTAGGGCATCATGTGAATTCATAGCTTGTAATGTGGATTTCTAGTGGTATTTTGAGTATTTGTGAAGAAATATTGGGGATATTGAAAAGATTCACATAGGAATTTGGGAAGCGCTGGCAGATTTTCATTGGAGATTTATGAATTTTTAGCAATATCGCAGCAAAATCCTAAGATTTCAATACCTAGCGAAATCCTAAGCGAGATACTAAGAATTGAAATAGCAAGATGCTTCCAGAGCCCTTGCGTGTTCCTACAGATTCCTTATCAGCTCTTGAAGTTTCATAGCAGAATCCTGCAAATTTTCGTTGATTTCATAAGGTATGTTATCAAGCTCAAGTAAAACTCTTTTCAAACAAAACTAATAAGATGCTTGTTTCTGTACCGTCGATGGGGGTGACAATGGGTCTAGGGGGTGAGATTGGGTCAAAACGGAAAATTATGATTTATGTAATATATCAGCTAATAACGCTGATATCGCTATAAATAATTATTCATATGTTGGGGAACATATTATTACACATAATTCATCACAATATACATTTTTAGAATTAGTAATTTTTGTTTACTATATCAATAAACTTGTATGTTGAAACTAGATAAAATTTACAGCATTAAATTTCTCCTGTGCAAAGTTTAACGCATGTACTTTAACCTCTATCGTTGTATTAGTAGAAGGTCGAAAGACTTTTCATTACATTTCACAAGTATTTTCCGGAATCTAATTGATTTTTCCACAAAAATTTTATTTTTTTCGGTACGGTGTCTAGAACATTGAAAATGGGGGTGAGATTGGGTCAAGCAAGAACGATAGTAAATTAAATTGCAAGACCACTTTTTTGACATTTTACGGTGCCGGGTGTTCTAATTCCTCATTAAGATGTGTTTATTCTTTCTAAATACAGCATCTCTGAAACATCAAACAAGTATACCTGAGGATTCCGTGCATCGAATAACAATGCAACGAATTTGGACAACTTCTCAAACCAGCAACTGTGTTTCGTGCGCAGCAACATCGTAAAATTTTATCAATTGTTTTTTTTAATAAATTTTATTATTTATTAGTGTTTATTTTCATATTACAGAAACATCTCACGAAAGTACGAATGAGTTGGATCGCTGAAATACCGGTACTATGAAGTCAAAATCTGCCTGAAACATATTGATCGAGGAATGTCGCACTGAAATATAACTATTTGCGAGGGTTTAAAATAATCACTGTTTCAGTACACCTCTGGGAAAACTGAATAGGCTTTATGGCAATGGGGATGAGACTTTAAAGATAATTTGAGGGAAACAAACAAGAAAATTTATGTAAACTTGACGATAAATGTTGGGTCTCATATATATTCTCATAGCTCTTTAAATTTTTGGTATAATCGTTCTTTTAAGTGGGTTTATCATACTTGTGAAACATCTTAGATATCTTTTCGTCTTGTTTGCATCGTATTTCATTAATATTTTTCAGCTGTGAATGGTTTTGCAATCATATTCTCAAAAATAAATTATTTCAATAATAGTGACCCAATGTCACCCCCTCTATGGGGTGAGATTGGGTCATTTTTCATTCACTTGTAGTGCCGCTGTGAATAAATATTTTTCAATAAGTTTTTGGACAGTTGTTAATGTACCATCAAAGTACATACACACCAAATTTGAAGTGTATTGGAGCTAAATTGCGATAGTTATTCAATAAACAAATCGTACATATGCCTTTTTGACCAATTGTCACCCCCAACGACGGTACTCTACAAAATTATGAGCCGCATTTATGGATTATGGGATGTAGTTGTTTATGTTTGCCCTTTTGGCTACAGTCAATAATTCGTAATGAAATGCTTTGCTTCAGAAACAAAAATTGAAGGATCACTGCTAAACTTACCAAATTTTGTCAAATTTTACGCTAGAGCCGAAAAGTCAAACTGATGTTTAATGTGCTTCAAATTAAAGATCTCATGCAATTTTATAACACCCAGCGCCTTTGTTTTGTAAATACGTCTTTATTACTGTTTTTTTGTATTCATGCACTGATCTAAGGAAATGTCAGGTTCTTAAATAAAGGACACTTAAGCGATTATTAATTTCACATGACCCACATATACAAATAGTGTACATAAGGCTTAAAAAAAAGCATTTAAGAACTTTAAGCGTTAAAAAGAATGTAGAACGTTTGTCATAATAACCATTACGGAGCAATATATTCATAGCATAGTCCAACCCTACGAAAATCTGCTTCGAAATGTAATGTTCCGAAGTTTTGATGCCATATGGTTCCATAAGGATAATGTAATAATACTCTAATGATGTTTTCAAAACCAATAATTAAAAAAAAAATGAAAAAAATGGGTTCCGATTTTGGCACGGTTCCGTTTTTGGCAACTGAAATTTTCGACTTTGTTGCCAAAAACGGAATCCCACTGTATCTCAAACACATAAAGATAATGTTTCCTCAAACGATCTCGTGAAACAACCTCAGGAAATTTACTAATTCTTCGGTAATCTAGTTATTATTATTTGTACTGGGTAATATTTGCATGAAAAGTTGTTTTAGATTGAATATTGACCAATACTGATCCAAACCAAGGTATTTTTTCTACTGTTCTGAACAAAACTAAAACTAAACTCTGAAGTCAAATGTCTTTATCTCAAAACTACAAGTCAAGCACTATCATATCTAAACTCATGCTCAGCAACCAATATTCAGGAAAACAGTAGAGTTTATTTAACCGTGGGTTTTTGGACATGAATATAAAATCCATAGTACCGTGGTGAATCAAAATCCGGACGGGACCAATATACGGACACTCTGGGGAAATTCGTTAATTTTAATGATAAAAATCCTTCTGAACAAAAGAATATTGTTGCTGCGAACAATTTCAATTACCATTAATCATTGTAACGTGAAATAAAATCAAGTTATCCTTGTAAAACGTTGTTAAATACATAAAACAAAAGTCAGTGTCACTCGGACGCGTTTATTTTGAATATTGCTAAAAATCTAAGGAATTCTACGCACTGTACTTCCGCAATTCGGTGACGCGTTACGCGTTTGTTACTTATTCATTTTATGTGGAACACATTTTGCTGTGATTTGTTTGAGTTTTCTTCCAGTTGAGTTGAATAGTTTCGCAAAACTAATGGGAATACATATGATTCTGTGCTAAAAGAAGATTGTCCGGATACTGATACGCGTGGTGTTAAATCCGGACACAGTGATTGAGCAACAAGTTCTACGAGTTTTAATAACAAATGTTTATTTATAATTGTTGGTGAACCTAAAATAAATGTTCAAAAGTGGTATTTTTGTGATTCGGAATATAATTAACTTCAAATAAGTGTATATTGTGTTTGTTTATTGCGAGGAAACGATGCGCACACCACATCCCCTTCTGAAGCCTTTTAAAATTGTGTTTCTAGCTGTTTTAGGAAACAATGACAAAAGAGTAACATTATCTAACACAAATCTATGATTTTATGTATCGTTATACCAAGGTATGTTTGTATTTTAATTGTTCTATATGAAATACAGCTGTGGTGATTTGAACGACAGGAATTTGATGCATCAATGTCCGGATTTTGATTCAAGTGTCCGGATTTGTGAACACGACATGCTGCATGATTAACACAATTTTCGCTATATTTTCATAAAATTCATTGCTAATTTCATGTTTATCAGCAAGTTCTGGCCTAACTGTTAACATGTCTTAATAATAAGTTATAAAATACCAATTACCCAATTGAATACCCGCATTTGAACATCTGTACCACCTTAGGCGTCCGGGTATTGATGCAGCACGGTACGTCACCAGCAGAAAAGTAAAATACACACCCGAAACCTATTTGTTTCCTTACAATGCTAATCGATACAAAACGTAAAACCGGTGCCAGACAGAGAGAGACCGGTCGCAGTCTTCACACATTCAGAGGATTACACCGACAGAGGGATCAAGCAAGAGACCATTGAAATCGATTTTTCATCAACGTCAGCTTTACCGTTCATGGAACACAAAAGGTCGCTCTTCGGCTGGATGTAGATCACAACGCATCAATAGCCCATGTGTTTCGTCCGGTATGCTAATAACAGATCGAATGTTAGTTGGGTTGACATCTTTGACAAGCAAGTAGGTAGGCCACTCCAAGACGACAAAGCGAAGATCTAGGCTTTCAGCTGGGGATTATGACGATTTCTGGAAATCGATTTGACACCTCATCTATGCTCGCGTTCTGGCTGCGCCAAATGTTCTGTCCGGGCTACGGTGAGAAGAACAACACCATTCTCGTTGAAGACCGGTCAAGCGTTTCGACAAGTTTGTCATAAATCCACTTGGTTGGCCCTGTGAAGGTAGATATACATTTTTTTTTTCGGGGGACGTTGAACTAATTCCCATCGGAAGGTCGAAGAAATCATATGATTTATGGGAGCACAGCATCCCATTCCTTTTCATCTTTCTCAGGAACAGCACACCAAAGGAAGATATAAACAGCTTTCCTTATGGTGGTGGGATCAAAGATTCACATTTTTCATAAATCCCAGCAAAGACAAAACGATTTAGAATATTTTAGTCATAAATTTGGAACCTGTTCACATGTTATTTTCAAATTCCTCCATCGGAATAGCTGTTTTCGATTTTTTTCATTTCTTTTCCCGTATCAAGCCTTGTCTTTTCCTTTTATCCGAAGAGCAGGGCTTTCGGCCTGTTGAAATAAATTCAGGTCGTTTTTTATTGAGCTTTGTTTCGGTATCTCCGGTATGGCTTACGAGTTGCTCACCGGTTACCACAGACTGGTGGGAAGGATTTATACACCGTTTTGTGTCTAGGGTTGCCAGCATCGAAACCTAAATTTACTTAGCTACTATTCACGTAAATTCCTTTAACGTAAAATCACGTAAATTGTGTGAATTTGATGCAATATGACTTTCGATTAGTACTTGTGAATGTTTTGTAAAATCGGTATATTGAAGCTTTCACTAAACAAAAGTGACATCTGATTCCATCGTGATGAGCTAATATATGCCTTCTTGAACTCACACACTTATTGAAGTAAAGGTAACAACCAGTGATCATTGCGTGAGTCACGCATGATCAAATTACTAGAATTTATTATGTGTTAAGTTAAAGGCCTATCAAGGATTATCCTTACAAGTTTTGAGTGTAATAATTATTTGCGGTTATCCAACTACTTATGAGTAAAGGCCTTTGGATATAGAGGCTGATGATAACTCGGGTAGATCAGTGAATCTGTGCTGAATTGCTTATTTACCACACTACACAACGGGGACAAACTACGCGTCACAGGTAAATATGAGTTCTTGGGAACACCACTGAACAAGTGAGTCTTAAAACATTTTTCTTAACTTCCTAGCTATTAATACCAGTACTTTATTACTTTAACTTAATATTACACAATTTTCAAATTCTAAAAAATTCACCTTCAGTGTGTGGTAAAGATTTCAATGGTTTGTTGTTCTTCTGTTGCGCTGATGTTGATGACGGCGATTATGGTCGCCGATATCGTAGAGTAAGAGAAGGAGAACCGATGTCAAAACGTTTTTTATAGTCCAGGGTTTCTCCATATTTGGGCAGTTGCCGGAAGAGTAAAACGCTGAATTCCGAAGGGATCCATGTTCAGTAGCCAAAGTTTTTCCACAGACAAACATACGTAACACTGACGAAATCGCCATCGACCATTCATATAATGATCACTTCAAATTCGCTATTTTATAAATCTCGCAACCAGAGGCACGCACATAGTTTTTCTTCATGTTTGACATTTCACCATAGCGCCTTCGTGCAACGTGCTCACTAGATGATGACGGTGTGAAGTGGGCGATGGATCTTGAGAAAAAATGTTTTAAGTTGTCCGTTTGTTTGTCTGTGGTTTTTCATGCTGTGGAATTGCATATAGTGAAGAACAGATGGCGCCACAATAATCTATTCGCACATGATTCGATGTGCAAACAGAGGCGTAACCAAAGATCTCTCGGAGGCTTATAAATAAGGCTATGTTGTTCACCAAGTATTCTACCTCTACCCCCAAATCCATTACCTCAAATGCCGTCACCCCGAATGCCATTTCTTCGAATGTACAAGTATCTTGAATGACATTGCTCCGCGATATTGTAATTAATTGTAAATAGCATTTAGGTTAATAGGGTAGAATCTCACCAAGAACTCCATTATATACAGGACTGCGAAACGGCAATCACTAATCTATTGATCTCTAAACCACATTTATACAATCATGTTGAACCAAGTTTAAGTTCTGACACCCCCCTTCATGTAATCACTGAACTTCTCCTGAGTAAAGGCCTTCAGATGGACAAACATAACATGAAGATTAATGAGTAGGGATCAAACCCAAACAGACGTTAAAATATGTTCTAGATAAGTAGATGAAAAAACCGAATAGAGTACTATATCATTTAATTCCACTAGAGTTTATATTCTTTGACAGATTCGCGTATTTTGACCTCAACTGTAAGGCCATCTTCAGTGTCGTGTACTAGTCGAGGTCGTTTTCGACCCGAAAATTCAAACAGCTCGTAAAAATCAGTGAGTTGACCGAATTTAGTTCTGTTGGGCTTAAATGAAAGGCACACATGTCTAGTTTCAGAGACCTTCCCAGAGATCCGGATTTGGTCATTGTGGCCACCGGCTACATCTGAAAAAAATCCCTTCAGAGACCCTTACTTTGACAACCTGTAGTTTCGTAACTAAACAAGTAATCTGAACCGTTCTCAATTGTTGAATAGGTACAGTCACCCCACAGTTATGGATCAACTAAGGGTCATTTTTTAGAACAAAATGTGATTAAAAATCATGGTGATGCTTTACAGAACAACATTACCTCCCTGGCACTGCAAAATATAGTTGTTTCTGCGAATACACATCAAAACTCTCGGTTATTTACCAAAAAGTATCGATTTCGCTGGAAATTTCAAACAATGTCGACCCCACAGATGTGGAACAGTGGAAGAAGAGGATCCGTATTATGGACCAAATCGACTCATATTATTCATCAAAGCACTATAACAGCAATTTATCTGCGAGGTAAACGAATGGAAGGCTAGTGAAAGCATACGTTTTGGCGTTTATTTCGGAAGCGTCATATCTTTGATTCATAACTGTGGTATGGGTTTCAATGCCCCACAGTTATGAATCAACGCTTCTGGTAATACGGTTGACATTTTATTTCCTACGGACGGAAAAAATATGCTTAAGGATATTACAATTGATTGCGATGTTGTACAGATTTATGGTTCACGTACGTAAAATGCGTTCTGCGTAATTGCAACTCTATTTAGTGAGATATTTGCGTTTTAATCCAACTTTGATCCATATCTGTGTGCTATCCATAACTGTGGGGTGACTGTAAATAGAGATTCTCAAATCACTTAGTTATTCATACCCGGTTCCGGAAACCCGGAACATCCGAAAAGTAAGTTTCCACCGCAGTTTTGTATATGTAATTCACATCGGTACTATCCGGTTGATGGATATTCTGGCATAATTTTTTTTTTTGTAATAAGTAATCAATTACTGGCGCACATCCCCTGAAAAAATCGGTCCAGTTTGGTCCATGCAGAACCGGTTCCTGGAGTCCCGGAAGGTGGCCAATCTGAACAATTTGATGAAATTACTCAGACTTATGCCCCAAAACCAAATGAATTGTGCCCAATTCTTTACGATTTCTTATGTTTGGATGAATTTTGCTAGAAGGATGGATGGATTGTTATTCTGGCAGTTTTGAAGCACCGCAATGGCCCGAAAAATTCTAGTAGCAAAACTAGGCATGCGACGGCTCAATCTTCATGATTTTAAAATCCTGTGACTCTGCTAGATCAATTATATATAAGTGGTCACTTTAGTTCTTCTGGCCCATCGAAATAACCCAGGAAGGCCCACCGAAGATACCCGTATTGTGAGACATTTCACTTTTAGTATCAAAACTAGTCATGCAGATGTAGCAGGTTCCCGGTGGCCATAATGACCAAATCCAGATCTTTGGGAGGGTTTCTGAAACTAGACAAGTTTGCCTTTCATTTCAGCCCATCAGAACTAAATTCGGTCAACCGTTCTCCGACATTACCCGGAAAACCATTACCCGGAATGCAATTTACCGGAAGACCATTACCCGGAAAACCATTTACCGGAATGAACCGTTTACCGGATAACCATTACCCGGAAGGACCATTTACCAGAAAATTTTTTCTCCATTTCTCGACTTTTTTCATTAACGTCCTTTTAATCGTTTTACGGTCATTCAGGTCAATATGTTGACTTAAAAATATTTGAAATGACAGGGGGTGTTCTTGCTTAAAAATACATAAGCATCGAAGAGGAGTCTAAGATATCTTTATACTTGATCATGTTCATATGCACCATCTTCATATATTTGCTTTTCATAGATAATTCACCCTTCTTTTAAAAATAAGCTGTTCTTTCAAATTATCTTTACAGCTTGTCCTGACAAGCTACAACTATGTAACTTCACTTTTAACATTCGACCGTCGGTTCTCCAAGGGCCCAAATCTTAATAAATGTTAAATTGGATGTGCTACTTTTCGCCGAGTGTCAATTCACTGAATGTGATTTCCGCAAACGTCAATCAACCGAATGCAAAAACCTCCTAAAACCCTTTTTCTAGAATGACCCATTTCGGGTCATCTGATATTCACCCTTCTTTATTTGATTGGCTGTTCTTAAACTACCATCAATCTCGGCATTTTTGGCAAAATGTGTTTATTCGAAAATGACCAAATATCTTCTTCTTATGATTGCTTATTTTTCTTTCTAGTTTATCACCCTGGCAATGAATTCGAGATACAGCCATTCAGAGTTATGACATTCGGAGAAATTCAAAGGAAATTCAAACGAAAAGTAGATCTATTGAGGTTCAATATTTCGGAATCCAAAGATGGACGTCACAATGGCAAATAGTGCCCTACTCTCTATCACTAAAGCAAATTTAGGGGCCTATTTTATATATCGAGTCGATCACAATGACTCGACTGGAGTCACTGTCGACCAAAACATTCACTCGACACAACTCTGTCACTCGAGCTTTTCAACGGTAGTCACTCTATGTGACTGAATTACTATGGAAATCGACGGGTGACATCTGAAATAGGCATGCTTGCTTTGATTAACAGTGATTGCAGTAGAGTGACATGAAATTGCTCGATTTATAAAATAGACCCGTTAGTTTCAACTTGATTTTTTTAGCTTTTCTCAAACCACAAAGCTAAAATGAGATTTGCTCGGTTGTATGTCGCTTCCCTCGCAAGATTACTGCTTTTTAGTTTTGATTCAGTATTAAAATTGGACACTAAACTGTTTTAACTTAATGGAATAAGCTCATAACATCCAGCATTTTTTAATGCTGAGATGTTCCATTTATTCAAATGCACCCTACCTTATTTGTAAGGGGATTTTTTCGACTTGTATTGACCTCGTTAATATTTGGCATCAAATATGTATAACAAAAATAATTCTATTCATTCTTTCTATCCTTGCCTGTAATGTTTAGTTTTATAGCTTAAATTTAAAGACAAAGATTTCCGATCTATATCAGGCGATTCTTTTCTAATTAAATCGCAAATAAATTACATGGTCAATCAAATTTTGGTATCATAATATTCGTACATAGCTTAAGGCCTACATTGCGGCAAAGTGAAGCTATTCAGAAAGATCAATCAGAGGTTGGTAGAATTGAATACCGCTGGTTCAAAATTATTTCTGGCTAGCAAATTTGTTGACGTTTCAGAGCTAGAGTACTTACATACTTGTCAAACTATAAAGGGATGCAGAAATGGTCAGTTTACATAGGCTCTCAGCAATTAACTGTGGAAATACTCCTAGAACAGTTGAGAAGCAGGCTTTGTCCCAGTTGAGTCGTAATGCCAGCGAGACGAACAACATATTTGTGCATAGCTGTTTGGAGATGTCTTTTGAAAAAAGTGTTTAATTTTTGCTGAGCATTAATGAAAGAGAATAAAAATTATATACAAATGTACTGATAAAGGTCGTCGAAAATGAAAGATTTGGCTTTCCGGGTAATGGTGCATTCCGGTAAATGGTGCATTCCGGTAAATGGTTTTTCCGAGTAATGGTACATTCCGGTAAGTGGTCTTCCGGTAAATTGCATTCCGGGTAATGGTATTCCGGGTAATGGTATAGAATCCGGTCAACACACTGATTTTTGCGAGCTGTTTGAATTTTCGGGTTGACAGTGACCCTAAGTCACAATTTGTAACATTTTGTTAGGGACTAAGGAAGGTTAAGGGGGCAGGATCTGTCATTAATTTCAGAATTTTCGAAAGCAGTTATTTCGTTCGAAATCAAGAAAATTTATATGAAAATGTGTTTACAGTATTCTTTTCTCCACCCCAAACACAGTAAACACATTTTCATCTAATAATTTTCAGTTCTGAACAGAAAAACTGCTTTTGAAGTTTCGATGATAACGATGATTACGAGGACGGATCTTGCCCCCTTAAATCTTGGAGATTTACCTATTAGGAAAATTCTAAAGATTCGGTTCGTTGTGGTTCTTTTGATCGACAATTTTGCTCTGGCCAGTAAAACAAACGGAATCAACCTGAGTTCCTAATTATACATGATCGTTGCATTATCGAAGAATATCTTCAAGAACACCGAAATTCCTGAAGAAGTTCATATTAAAATTCTCCTAATTTTTTTAAAAACTCCTTCGAAGTAGCATAAACAATTGCCTCGAAGCTCTTCTTGGAATTCTTTTGAGCATAATTCCAAGAATGCTTCATCCGGAGATTTCCACATTAATTTTCATAAACATCATTTAAAACTCATCCAGAAGCGTTTTGAACATTTTTTCAAGGATTTGATCTAGAATGTTTGTAAAAATATTTCTTACAGTTTAAAACCCAAGCAACTTTCTTTAGTATCCATGGATTTTTTGTGTGTATATAGCGAAGAAACATTCATAAATTACATTACATGAAGGCGTGCAAAAATCTCTAAAATTATTCCCATACCTATGGGATGATTAAATGCTTCAAAATGTTTTTGGTGAAATTCCCGGTCAAATTCCTGAAAATCTTGTTCCTGTAGGAATTCTTCGATAGCACATATGAATTTTAAAAAAAAATCTCAGAAGGGAAATCGGATGAATTTCTGACGGAATTTTTAAAACAGTTTCTAGAGGAATATCTGAATTAAAGAAAAATTGCTTTTTGTGAGTCCAAGGTCATACTTTATAAAGAAAGACCTAAGAAAGTTTCAACAAAACGTATTTTTGAAGGGATTTTTCAAAGAGTTTATGAAGTTATAGGCATAATCTCAATAAAGTTTTAAGGAGCAAATTATGAAGGAATATCTCGAGACATACTGAACAAAAAAAGGAATGAATTTAACAAGGAGTAAAAGAAGACGGTTATTGAAGTAATTCCTTAAAAAATAAAATAATCCGTTACAATTTTTTGGTATAGTGTGTTGTCTAACTCGAGGGAGAATGCATGAAGAAATTTTAATTTATACGAAAACCCCCTTCAGTGTACCCAGTATGTTTCTGGGAAAATTTATAAAATTGTTTCTTGAACATTTTTGAGAAAAAGATTCAGCAGGATTCTACAGATTTATTGTTTAAATTCTCGGAGGAATTCATGAATAAACTTACACAGTTTTTTGTCATGAACTCGGCTGTGTGAATCTCGTTTTTATTTTCAATTTTAAGTATGATTTAACTAGCAAATTGTCAGGTTGCTAAGTACCGAAATTGGATTTTATGATACTCGAGATCATATGAAATTCGCTGTGCACACATCGTTTAATATAAGCCGAGATTCGGTATACTATATTAAGTATTTACGGAAGAATTCGAAGATGCATCTCCAAAAACACCCTACAATTTTCTTGAGGAAGAACTGAAAAAAAATGTTGTACTCCCAGGAACGATTAAAATAATAATTTCAGGAATAATTGGAGAAACACGTTTAAGAAATATCTAGAGGAGTATGAATGAAATCCCGAAAGGAATTCCTGGCGAAAAACGAGTAGCTTGATTTAATTACTTTAATGATAATATTTTGCTAACAATATATTTGGCAGAAACTTTTTGAGTGTTCTAACAGATTTGATAAAACCGTCGAATAATTTAAGGCAAGATATTTTTCAAAATACTGATTGTTTGGTGAACTCATTAAATCTTCCAATCTATCTCCCCCAGGAGAGCGAATTCGCCCAGTTTGATAATCATTGCTTTACCGGCTTCCATCACTGCAGTGTTCAAGGGGGTAAATTTTCAAATTTCAAATTCTGTCGAAGTCTTCACTATGAAGAGCTTGTATGTGGGTTATGGTAGTGTTTTGGTAGTGTTGATAGTCATTTTGGTTGTAATACCCTTGCTATTTTTTATAGTATTTATAGTACTTGGCAAGCCTCTTTGGATAAATATACAAATCGTGCTAAAAAAATCATCATTTTGCAACTTGTTGCATAAATAACTATTATCGTACTCCACATAAAGGGAGGTTTCAGTATAATTATCAAGTCAATTTTACTTTCATGCGAGTCCCATGGCGCAAAACTTTCATCTTGTTCATGAATCTATGTTGTGTTCAAATCCCAGATGGTAACCTTATCCCTTCTGAAAAAAAGTTTTGTTTTGCTTTCGATACCTGTCGACTGTCGAATGTTGAGGAAGCACGCCTCCCTCTGCCGATAGTGCGCCAGCCGGTCAACACTTGCACTGCCAATGCCGCCGGCCTTAGCTTGTCGTCGCTTATTTAGCCGATTTCTTATTCTTTGTTATTGTTATTGCACTTTTTTGACTCAGCTGGAAGTCCTCCCGGGGGTGACGATGGTTTAACGGATGTTTTAAATAAAAATTTGATATTCGATCCCGCCCGGTTCCTCCTTTCTCCTTGGATTTGTCGACAGATTGTCGGCTTAACCTTCTGGAATAGATTCCTTTGCAGTTTGAACTGCCTGCCTGTTGTTTGTATCTCTATTTTGCTTGCTCATTTGAACGATAGTTTAGTGTCATTACAAAGTGAATCATGTCTTTACTTGCTCAAATCTATTATGACGCCCCTGAAAGTTAGGGGTTGAACATGGGTTGGTTTCATTTGAATAAGATATGTCAGCAGTGTGAAAAAGTTACTAATATGATGATTACCTACAAAACAGCTTAACTGAGGGTAGTTTTACATTTGTATTGTTGTACCAGATCGAAGTGGGAAGTTCTTGATCGAGCATTGGTTTCAGATTGATAGTGTCCTTCAATGCAAATAAAACATTCAATTATTATGCCCTAAAATTAGTAAGTCAAATTGGCTCGCAATAAGTCAATTTTTTTGTCATTGTTGACTGAATGCAAATCATCGCTCGTGGAATAATTCGCAAAGCAATTCCAACGAAGAATTCTTTTTAAAGATTGCTCTCTACAGGATATTTCTCAATTCAATACCCTGATGGTCCTTCATGTAAGAACTGGTATTCCTCAAGGCAACATTTTGGGGCCAATATTGTACAATATTTTCACATCTGACAAAGGACGAAGCCTGCGTGTCATCTGTAGTCCTTTTCAAAAAAGTTTGGATATTTTTTCATCATACTTGCAAAAATGGAAGATTTCTCCTAATGCTTCCAAAGCTCAACTAATAATATTCCCACAGAAACCAAAAGCTCTTCATTTGAAACCATCAAGTAGACATGTTGCTACGATGAGAGGTGTTACAATGATTTGGTCAGGTGAAGTTATGTGTCTAGGGCTCATGCTAGATAAAAAAAATAACTTTCAAAAATCACTTTGCTACGGCAAATGATATGTAACATGTTATTAACAAAATGTTTTAGTTTTAGTTTTACCAAATTCTGATGATGGTTTTTTCAAACACAGTATACCTAAATATAAAAGATGAATGTTATGTTTGGAATGATACTAATAAAGGAATGAAAATACACTATATAAGCAGTATAGTTTCAGAGAGGTCTTTTCCATTATTTGTCATTATTTTCTTTACATTCTCAAGTGGCGACAAACGTGAACGCAGATTATGAGTTTCTGACACCGACAAAAAGCATAGACTGGATGCAAAATCGTCACCATGTACCACACCCATTATTGATGGTTTCTATTATATTTCAATCCACCTGGACAGCCCACGAGACCTTCATCTTTTCTCTTTAAACTGTCCCGAGTGATGGAAACATCACAAATGTTTGAGTATGATGTCAAATTGTTTGAACCCGGAGTGGAAGACACCGTTTAATCCGATTAGGGTGTTATTATTGGAATTATGCTCTTCCTAGTTCTTCCATTGTCGTCGTACGGCTACTTATGGGCATTGAGCAGGCCACTGGAAATACACAGATTGGTTTATGGCTTCCATGGAGTAAAATAGCTCGATCTTGATCTTCAAAATCATTTCTTAAATAATTCTAATAGTACGTTTTGGCAAATAATGTAAATACTTCAATAAGCTTCAAAACCTTAGTTTTCCCTAAATAACTTTACTAACCAAGCAAGTAACATCTTGAATATTCTCGCTAAAGGTTGAACAGAAACACTCATAGTTCCTTGTTTGAGTTATTGTTCAAATGGATTACCCAGTTCACACGCCGTCAAGCGCTTTGCGAATTCCGGACCTTACGATCACATGCGGAAACAAAATTAGAAACAAATGAAAACACGATTTTCAGTCCGCTCGCCGGGAATCTCGCACATCAAATTCGCATAAGCCATTATTGGATTGCCAGCCGGCCGGCACCAGAAGCAGCAGGAAGATCGGACTTCACCATTGGTTTATCCGTGTGACCATTTCGCGCGATTCATCCGAAACGGTGGAATAGCATGTGGAAAAAATATGAATGTGATTATCATTCCGCAGTGGCCGCTCAAATGGGTTAGGCTGGTTTATTTAAATAGGGATGATCAAAAACTTCTGGGATAACATGTACCATCGAAAAGATAAGATATATTTATTGCTTTAAAGAAGGCATGTGGATATTTAATTTATTTAAATTATGGTTATCTCCCTTACCGGTACCATCATTTAATTCTATCACATTCCCACGAAAACTATTCACCCGTATGTAATAAACACCTAAAACTTATAATGAAAAATTCTATTTTATAATCAACGTACAAAATTACAATAAATATTTTAAAACCACTTCGAAGACATCTTTTAAGAATCCAATTTTCATAATGTTTTCCAAAACTTTGACACGAGTTTCAAGAATCAAACAGGAAACAACATTACCATTTTAATTTAAGCTTCACGCTAGTGCACACAACACTTATAATAAGAAGATCAGAAACGATAAAACCGCAAATTTAGGACTAAACCAAATTAATCATATTAAAAACAGACAAAACTGTTATTTGGATTTCTTATTGACAAACATTTACGAAGATTTCTGTGTAACTGAGTCATTGAATCCATTATGGAAAAATGAAGCGTTTCACACAGCAATCGAATATTCCCTATTCATCCATAAAAATGCAAGACCCAACGACTATGAATACGAGGAAGCCTTTGAATACAAATCAGCAGACTATGAAAAAATTAAATGTAGATTAAATAGTGTTAATTGGCAAGAAATAATCAGAAATGAAGGAAATATTGAAACTGCTGCATACACATTCAATGAAATTGTACTAGAAATCATAAAACAAGAAATTCCTTCCAAAAAAATACGGCGAAACCTCAGTACAAAAAATCCAATATGGTATAACAACCACATAAAAAATCTGAAAAATCGGAAGCAAAAGGCACACAAAATTTATAAGAAACACCAGAAAGATGAAAACTTAGCAAAATATTTGGACATTTGCAATCAATTGAATCTTGCCATCAGTGATGCTTTTGAAGAATACAATTCAAAAACTGAACTTGAAATAAAGTCCTGTCCAAAGAACTTTTTCAATTACGTAAAAACAAAACTAAAATCTGACAATTTTCCATCCGTTATGCACCTTGATGAAAATGTGGGTGACAACTCAGAAAAAATTTGCAATCTATATGCAATTTTTTTCCAAGAAATCTATACTACATTTTCGGAAGAAGACCGCGATCGCAATTATTTTGCGTTTTATCCGGAATGTTCTAGAGATATTGGTGTAAATCAAATCCATGTGCGGGAAATTTCAGACGCTCTAATGAATTTGGACGCTTCAAAAGGTCCCGGCCCTGACACGATTCCACCAATATTTATGAAAAATTTAGCAAAAGAACTTACAGCGCCATTGTTTTGGCTTTTCAATAAATCCCTTGAATCTGGAATCTTCCCAAAAATATGGAAAAGCTCCTTTTTAGTGCCTATCTTTAAATCAGGCCGAAAATCTGACATACGTAATTATCGTGGTATTGCCATTATCTCTTGTATTCCAAAACTTTTCGAGTCAATTGTCAACGAAAAACTATTTCTTCAAATCAAAAATAGAATTACTGACACACAACATGGCTTCTTTAAAGGTCGCTCGACCTCAACAAATTTACTTCAATTTGTTGACTATTCATTGAATGCAATGGACAATGGAAACCACGTAGAAGCTCTTTATACGGACTTTAGCAAGGCATTTGATCGCATAGACATACCAATGCTACTTTTCAAACTAAGAAAAATTGGAATCGAGCCAAGACTGCTGAAATGGCTTGAATCGTATTTAACTGACCGCCAACAAATAATAAAATTCAAAGGAAGCAAATCAAAACCAATTCAAGTCACTTCGGGTGTCCCTCAAGGCTCTCATTTGGGACCTCTTCTTTTTATTATGTATGTAAACGACATTTCCTTCATTTTCAATAAACTCAAAGTGTTAATTTATGCCGATGACATGAAGCTCTACCTGGAAATAAGAAATGAAGAAGACATCAATGTATTCCGCAGTGAAATAGAAAAATTCTACATATGGTGCAAAAAAAGCCTATTAGAACTGAATGTAAAAAAATGCAACCTAATATCATTTAGCAGAAAAAGAACAACACCACAAATTTCAATTTCATTAGGAAATCAAAATGTGGAAAAATGTGAAAGAGTAAGGGACCTAGGAGTAATCTTAGACTCTAAGCTTTCTTTCGTAGACCACTACAATACAATAATTCACAGGGCTAATAACATGCTAGGGTTCATAAAACGCTTCTGCTACAACTTTCATGACCCATACACAATTAAAACTCTATATATTGCATATGTAAGATCAATCATGGAATACTGCAGCATTGTATGGTCTCCTTTCTCAATGACACACGAAGAAAGATTAGAATCTGTACAAAAACAATTTCTACTATATGCTCTTCGTAAATTAGGTTGGACATCATTTCCACTTCCACCCTACAAAGCACGCTGCATGCTTATTGACATACAAACTTTGAAAGAGCGGCGTGAAATCGCAAGAGTTTCATTTGTAAATGATATCGTTTCGCAACGTATTGATTCTACAGAAATCTTATCAAAATTAAATTTCTACGCTCCTTCTAGGCAACTACGAAATCGTAACTTATTCTTGACAAATCATCATCGAACAAATTATGCCAAAAACGGGCCTCTAAATCAAATGATGGCCATTTACAATCAACATTGCGAAACTATTGACTTTACCATGTCTCGGCAAAATCTAAAAACATACTTCAAATCTATTATAAATCGCAACACATAAAATAAAACCAAATGAAATTAACATTACTTACACTACACTTTTTTTTTTTTTCAATATTTTTTATAAATTTCATAATTTTAGTATTAAGAAATAAAACAAAAATATGTATATGTAAAATGTACTAGTCTACGTCGTTTGACGAAATAAATAAATAAATAAATTCCAAGATTTTCCACCTTACCTCGTTTAAACAAAATGGGGTGTTTATCGTGCTGCTTAGAATTGCCGGAAACTCACCTTCTTGAAGGTGTTTTTGGACTAAATTCCGATTCTTTTTTCTTTAAGGATTCATGATCATGACGTGTTCTACATTCTCCATCCAAGAAAGTTGACGAAATAATGATTTTTGGGTGAATTAAAGCCGGTGTCCGAGATTTGAAGCGTCGTATCAACACGGTATACTCAAAAATAAAAATAGTCACCCAATTACTAAAGTTTATGCGTTATTGACTATTTTCTATCTGCCTCTTTTATTTGTTTATTTATTTTATAGTAGAATTGAAGAGGGGCAGATAAATATAGTGATAAGTTACTTAAATTCAATAATTCTTTGACTATCCGTATTTCTGTGTGTATGTTTAATTCAATTTTCAGTGGATCAGTGTTTTGGAAACACAAATGGCAAGAACACTGAAAATTATCAACTACTGTGTCAATGACACAGATATACAGTATCGGACATTATAAAATGCTCCAACGTTTTTTTTTCTCAAAAAATTGTTAAACTTCAGAGAATTATATCTCTGCCGTTTCTCAACCGATTCTTTTCATTTTCTCTGTGGCGAACTACAAATTACCTCAATTTGATAACTATTGGAAAATTTGCAAGAAAACTATTGATTCGAAAGTTACAGAAAGTTACAGATACTGTAGTATGACTAAGACGCCTGTTAAAGAAGATGGATCTTTTTAGAAAGGTATATAATATAACAAGGAGGAATTTTTATTGGAGAGCTGAGCTTTTTAAATTAATTTTATTTATGGTAACTGGAGGCGAATGACATTGAAGTTAAAACCTCCTTAATAAATAATAATAATAATAATTTATGGTAACTGCTCACTACAACTTGTGTTGTTTAGCGATTCAATTTACACCCTTTGAATACATTGCACAGTGCTTTCAAGGGCCTAAATTCGTGATCGAAAATGTTTTGCACCAGAAAAGTTGGTTTTAGAGGTATGGTGTCTTCAGAGAAGTTGTTCGGGATGTTGAAGCCCTTCTTAAGAAAGAATTATTTTTCTGATGAATCCACCTAGCAGTGAGATAGATTTTCACTTTTTTGCAAAAGTGGAGATACAGCAATGGTGTCTTCGGCAAAGTTGTAAATAATTTCACTACATGAAAATTTGCTGAAGACACTTTAGCTCTATCTATTGAATTTTAAGAGATATGGGTCATTTTTTGTGAACGACCCCTTAAAACTAGTTTTTTCGTTATATCTCTTTCTGGGTATTTTTGAGATTTTTCACATGTTCTACAAAGTTGTTTTAATTGATAAAATATGCATTTCTTCAGAAGAAACAAAAAATGTATCTCTTATATTTCCGGAGTTATATGATATTTTATGTTGAAAAATTGACTATTTCACCTTCCTCTAACATTTACAGGGGCAAATTGGGGCAACATTTTTAGCTTGCATATAAAAGAGTAACTTAATAGCTATCAAATCCATGGTAACTGACACGTGGCACTGTTTTCCTTGACTACAAAATATGTTCCGTAAAATGTTGAAAAATTAAAAGTATGCAGCTTTTACTACTGTGTTTTTTAAAATACGCCATCTTTCATGGGTCTGGGTCATTTGGTATAAAGCCTTTTGGCATAAGTTCATCTGGCATCAAGCCGTTTGTTATAAAAGACATTGGGCATAACGGTCATTTGGCACAATGGTCATTTAACATAAACACATTTATAAAGAACAGGTATATTTTGAAAGAAAGAATTTTATTCTAATTATGCGAAATGACCGTTATGATAAATGGCCATTATTTCAATTGGGGTTATGCCAAATGACCATATGCTAAATGGCTTTAAGCCAGATGAACCGTTCCCATTTTTCATGGCTGAGTGGAAAATTATCAGGTCTTCTAGGATATGATATATTCGGTTATGACTGCAAAAACGTGATCTCTCAAATACTAAATATTTTTGGATATTGTTAACGTGAAATAGTTAGTTATATTAAGTAAATATTGCACTAAAACTTTTAAGACACAAATATGGCGAAGTAGGCATCGAACAACAGTGATTTTTATTTTAGCTTTGTGCATTAGTAGAAAGCATAAAATAAGAATATAATGCTTGTTAATCCATTATTTGTTCAGTTAAGTGCTTTTAGAATGCGGACAGAGATATAACATAAGTCGGCCATTGGGACGACCATCTCTAGATTCCTATATGTTTCACTTTAAGCACAGTGGATAATGTAAATAATCAATTCGCCTAAGACTACATATCATCATATGAACACTTTTGTAATAATAATAGTTAAAAGACAGTCTTTTTATGGAGAAATAAATTGTTGAGAGAGAGGATCAAAGAAATAATCTACATAGGCAAAAATATTGAGATGTGGATAGTCGACTGTATTATCGCACAGAAATATATAAAAAGGGTCTTATTTTAAATTTTCTTCTTCACATGCTCAAAAAGAAGTATCTAAAATCTTAAAAATACACATATCAGTGAAATTATAGCTTGTTTATGGTAACAAATTATAGTCCGTTTGAAAGCCATTCTGTTCGTATGTCACGCCACTTTAGTTTTATTTATATGAAAAGACGGATACATTTATAATTTATATGTTTTTTAATTTATATGTTCTCTTGTGAATACAAAAGAGCAAAATACCAAAACTAAAGAAAACATTAAAACATTATTTATTATTGTTATTATTATTATAACTACTATTATTATTATTTTAAGCATGAATAGGATGACTTCCGTTTTAAGGCAAATAAATTACTAACATTATTCTATGTGCTTCATACTACGTTCAGTATAGAGCTGATGTTACGTAATAAAGGCTATCTCTAAGAATTCATACATCTAATTTTTACTGTAAATGAGAAGTATGACGTTTGATTTCAAGATATCCTATCTTAGGAAATATCACCATTAGCCAAACCGAATATATCATTGCGTAAAAGACCTGGAAATTGTCACACAGCCCTGAAAAATGGCGTATTTAAAAAATAAACGGTATTAAAAGTTGCATAATTTTAATTTTTCAATATTTTACAGAACATATTTTGTAGGCAAGGAACGCAGTGCCACGTGTCAGTTACCTTGGATTTGATAGCTATTAAGTTACTCTTTTATATGCAAGCTAAAAATGTTGCCCCAATTTGCCCCTGTAAATGTTAGAGGAAGGTGAAATAGCCGATTTTTCAACATAAAATATCATATAACTTCGAAAATATAAGAGATACATTTTTTATGTCTTCTAAAGAAATGCGTATTTTATTAATTAAAACAACTTTGTAGAATATGTGAAAAATCTCAAAAATACCCAGAAAGAGATATAACGAAAAAACTAGTTTTAAGGGGTCGTTCACAAAAAATGACCCATATCTCTTAAAATTCAATAGATAGAGCTAAAGTGTCTTCAGCAAATTTTCATGTAGTGAAATTATCTACAACTTTGCCGAAGACACCATTGTTGTATCTCCACTTTTTCAAAAAAGTGAAAATCTATCTCACTGCTAGGTGGATTCATCAGAAAAATAATTCTTTCTTAAGAAGGGCTTCAACATCCCGAACAACTTTTCTGAAGACACCATACCACTAAAACCAACTTTTCTGGTGCAAAACATTTTCGATCACGAATATAGGCCCTTGGAAGCACTGTGCATTGTGGAGATTCTGATTACATCCTCACAAAATGACGGGCGTTCAACAGGAGCAACTTTTTTGTTTTTGTTATTATAATTATTTGGCAGAAGTAACTAGATTATAAATGAATGTAAAATGATCAGCTGTTTTCATAGTTAAAGCATTAATTATTAATATACATTTCAACATTCAGGTTTGCCTTTAATTATCAAATTTTCTCAGAGTGTCCGGATATTGGTACCGTCTGAATTTTGATTCATCACGGTAATAAGAACTGGTCATATATCATTTGATATGCCTTAATGGTAACATGTGTGTTACTCGGCAGCTTACACATTTTCGAAAGTTCGAATCTTCTCATCATGGCGGATTTTGTTAACAAAATCTTCTGAAATTCAACAGTAAGATGCGCTTATATGTTTAAATAATTGATGCAAATTTTAGGCCCAATAAGAAAACCCCCCTGCTGATAAAATCGAAGCTGCCGAAAAAAACACATAATAAAAAACATAAAATTTCAATGATAATGTGTCAACTTTAAGGCCGCCTTCAGTGTCGTGTAAATCGAGTCTAGTACACGACAATGAAGACGGTCTTACAGTTGAGGTCGAAACACGATTGATTTATTGATTAACTCTTTATTAAGGGGAAATTTAGCCCGAGGCTGGTTCATCCCCGGGTCGAAATACGCGTATCTGTCAGAGGATACAAACTCTAGTGGAATTAAATTGTATACAGTGAAACCTCCATGAGTCGATATTGAAGGGACCATCGACTCATGGAAATATCGACCAATAGAACAGCAATCCTTTGGAAAGCTGCTTCTAGGGACCATCAAAGTAACCATGAAATTTTGTTTTTAGTATGGTTCCATGAGTCGATATCGAGCCATGGATCATCGACTCATGGAGGTATCACTGTACTACTAAATTCAGTTTTTTCATCTACTTATTCTAAATTACATATTAACTTATATTTAAGTGCACATATCCGTATTTTCAAAGGTTTTAACTCCCACCGACAGACACTGTTTGCTGCAGATTTTACACTTCCACTATCTGCACATTATTGTTCAGCGTTGCCAGTTTCACAGAAAATTCCACCACAACAGCGATGAAAATCAACAGTTACGGAGAGTAGGGAGATTAGTGGCATAATGAACACACGGGGCGAAATGGACACCCCCTTATTCTCTGAGAATATGCATATTTCATTAAAATTTTGTAAACTGTATGAAATCTCTATTGTATATGAACTGTTTTACGGTATAAGAGTTTATGGTTTGCTTCAATCATGCCATAAAATTTGCCTTTTAGATTTTGCCTATAGAAGTTGTTTTTTGTTTATGTGAGAGAGGGTTCCCTCTCTTTTCACATATCAGAATGATTGACACCTATTAAACATGTGCATGTGAAGAAAATAACAAATTTTGTTATAATTCAGCTTTGGGAAATAATACAATGAGTTATATTTTTGTTAAATTCAAAACATATTGAGTTGTATTGTTGTTTAAATTATAATATATTTTGTTTAAATTTTGTTCAATGTAGAGGAAATTTTGTTATAATTTAATTGCGGAGAAATTTAAAAATTTGGATTGGAAATAACGCGCAGCAAACATCCCCGCAACCATAGCAAGCATTGCAGTTTTGAACGTGTTTCAATTAGTTGAAATGATAGATTTGCACCATAACGATAGCTAAAGTGCAGTTTCAACTACAAATTCAACTACAGTCATCTCTCCCTTACTCGATATTGAAGGGACCATCGAGTTAGGGAGGTATCGAGTTACAGAACATAAAACCAGTGCAACTGCGATCTAAGGGACCATCGAGTTAGCCATGAAAACCAACTTTTACTATGGTTCTCTAACTCGATATCAAGATACGAAATATCGAGTAAGGGAGAGTTAACTGTACATATCTTAAATTTTGTGACCTACGAGTCCCATGCAAATTGCTCAACCGTGCGTTTGTAATGAACTTCCGTAGTTTTATGTTAGGTGGTCTCCACAGTTCCCCGTTGCTTGTAGGATAAAAACTGGTTGAATACCTTTGTTAACACCGTATTTACATTTTTTTGACTAAACGAGTAAATTCAGAAGTGCTAGGTATGTTGGAAGCAATAAGTCGAATCTAATATGAAACGAGATTACGCGGTTTTCTAAGTTTCCCAGATGCTGCCTGTGTCTATGTGTGTAATTTTCATCAAGATGGTTCCCATCAGCGTCCAAACACATTGGGTTTGCTGACTCGCTCAATTGAGTGGAGTTTTCCTTACAGGTTTGGGCCGAATAGGGCGGACTCGTTGAAGTCATCAGATTTATCGTGACAGTTAATACAACATAAGCATTCCTTAGTCAACGGTGACTATGATGATTTTGACGGAAATTTTTGCAATCGATTACTCTGAATATTCCTGGAATCAAAATTTTTCTTGCAACGCGTAATATCTTAACTACTAACCAAAAATATTATAACATATTTTGTTAAAAAATACGTGCTATCTGAGTAGCAAACTCTGTAACAATGCTGTTGTAATCAGCTGGTCGGGTAACTAACATGAAAACATAGATTTCAGTTTTTTTTTTTATTTTAGATGGGTGAATGTAACTAAGGATACGTTAATGATATGAGGTTCTGAAAAATGTATCATACCAGCAGCTGTAAGAGTGGTGAAACAGCCTAGAGGGTTTGGGCGTGCAGCTGAGCGTTAGAGGTTGCGAGTTCGATTACCGAATACTTTTTTTTTTCATTTTATCTTTTAGTTTGGGAGCTATTTATAGCTCATTTGACGGAATTTACGCCAACTCGACAAAGGGATTGGCAGCACCACTTCAGAATTCAATGAAACTTTCTGGGTGTGAAGACTATGTGAAACTAAGATACTTTGCATATTTTGTTTTTTCAAAAGTCTAACATTTGAAAAGGATCAAAGTGTTTTTTTTTAATTTATTTATAAACCCGTATAACTCAAAAACGGTAAGACCTACAAAAAAGTGTTGTATGGGGGACTGTCGTGAAATTTCCTGAAGTTTTAGAAAAAATATCGAAAAAAAATTTTAACATTGAATAGAAAGTGATTTAAAACTTTAAAGTCGATTTAAAATAACGGCCATTTCAGCTTTTGATTGTTCTTAGGCAAAAAGTTTCGCAATTAAGTTTACTTAAAGTCGTCCATACATTGCAAATTGGGCATATTTTAGGGAAAAAAGTTTTTCTAACATCGAGTTTTTTAAGTCCAATATGATTTTTTATTTTATTTTTATTTCGTTTTAAACAGTCTAGTATGATCATATTTTCAAGTGATAAATGATTTTTAATCACAAAATAGATTATATTTGTTTTATTGGGAGTAGTTGAAAGAAATAAAACGAAATAATACAGAGATTTTTTTTTATTAAACACAATTGATCTCGGACCAAACCGCTTATGAGAAAATCAACTCCGTCTAACAATTCGATGGGACAATTCCTAAACTGTTAAGCATTAATTTCGTGGTATGTCCACACCCATACATTGTGAATTCCTGTGCTATCGACAAGCCTACAATGTTTAGGCCTCAACATAGTAAACAAAGTAAAACCAATTTCTACATTTTGGCATCTTTCTTCAAAAATCATGTACGCCTCTTTAAGAGACATCATCAATAGACGCTTTTGAACTTTTGGTCTTACCGGTTTCGAGTTATACGGGTTTATACAAAAAAAGTAAAACAAACTTTGACCCTTTCCAAATGTTAGTCTAGATCGATTTTGAAAAAACAAAATATGCAAAGTATCTTAGCTTCACATACTTTTGACATCCAGAAAATTTCATTGAATTCTGAAGGGGTGCTGCCAATGGCGTGTCGAGTTGGCGTGAAATCCGTCATTTTCAAACTAGCAGCAATGTAATTTTAAGATCTCACATAAATATCTATAATATATGATAGATTCCTTTTGTTACATTCCATCCGCAATGTTTTTACAGGTTCCGTTCGTACTGTGTATCTCAATCTGATATTGAAAAGATGTTCGAAAGTTTGGTAAAACTCAACTAGCGCGTCTGGAATTATGCATGTACACAAGATCAAAATTAGTTCTTTGGCATGAAACAAAATACATTCATCATAAAAATGGCCGGAATGAACAGTGTGACGTCGGAACAACCTCGAAGAGCAACAAGTAGTTTCAGACAGTGATGAATATGATGCTCTCATTTACTCCTTCTTCAAGCTGTGAGGCATAGCCAAATGGTTAGCTTCACTGTGTATGGACTTGAAGGTCAAGGGTTCGATGCTGATTGCCGACTTTTTGATTTTTAGTCTTGTATTTGTTAGTCAATCAATAAACTTGCCATATATTGTATTGATCTTATTATATCTGAACAAGATAGGGTTCAATACTTCTCCATACTAATTTTTGATATTATGTTTGATCATTGATCTCTTATCCCCAACAAACCAATAGTTGAGTACGATTGTCAGTAAGTATTTTATTACTGCAAATTACGATATTGTTCAGCTTTTCCACATGCTCCCGATAGAATTCAATTTTTTTTTTCATCATTAAAGGATCACGATATTGTTTCATGTTTTGTTATTTTTGTACAATTTTTCCACAAGTTCTCGAGATCCCTTTTATTTTTGGAATCTATGTCGATTTGGATAATTGATCACCTGATTTCATTGACACTATATAAAATGTCTTTGGTCGCTATTTTGTTAGTTTAATAAATAAAATAAAATGTTGACTTTGAATGTCAGGCATTAATAAGATTCTTTATAGAAAATCATGCAGGTCGATTTTCCTCATGGAATAGAAATATTACAAAATTATACGGCCAGCGTAGTATCAGAAGCATCAATACTAGTTACCGTAATCTGGGGTAATATTGATCAGAAGAGTAAAACTAATCGGTATGATCATCTTCTTAAAAGTTCCAATCATCATTTATCGATGAATCATTTTCAATGTATAAAAAGGGACTTCTCTTTCCTGTATTCATAAGCTTATAAAAATTGAGATTTTTGTAAAAATTGAGTTCTCTTAATGCGTAAACATTTCGTAATATAGACACAGATTCTTCAAAAAATGGTGGCAAAAAGTTGAAAATCAAAATAAAATCACGGCTTACAAATGTTTTGTTGTATTTTTTTTAATCGATAGAACGGTTGATAACCCGTATCATCCCTAAGGAATACTAGAACGCAACATATAATCTTACCATTACTGTTTAAACGATTCTTGATCGACTACATTACTTACGAAGCGCCTTACTTCGGAGACAGTGATACGAGACAAACTAAACGGTTCACAGGTTCCCAATTCCAAATATGTCCAAAGAACCATTGGCAGTGACCACGAAGACGTGTCCCTCCAATCACACCGTGGAATCAACTAGTCACGGTGAGATGATGATATTTCTCGCTCTGAGCACCGCAAGTGTGCGTCGGCCAAGCGGCTCAATGTCTTTGGTCTTTCGGAGGATGTCGCCGGTGATGATCATCATCGTTCAAGAAAGGATCGTTCACAGCGCAGTCAGAGCTCTAATAGAGGTTACCCACCGTCGCTGTCGCATCGGGAGTACCCAAACGCAAATAACGAAACGAGTTTCAAAAACCGATCATCGATTCGTGTGGATTCAGAGTGAGTTCTTCGATATTATCTAAATTTATCGGTAATCGTCACAATAACTTGCCACGATGGTTAATAACTGTCAGGAGACAAGGTGTAGAAAGCCGACCGGTAAATAAACGCGGTCGGGGGTCCATCCAAGTGCCAGTGCCAGGCCAGGGGATATTGGATCAGACCGATGATGGTTTTGTTGGGCAGTCGATTCGGTGAACAAGAGTGCGAGCAGAGCAGACAGAAGACGACAAACCGATTGGGTGTTATTAAAACATAAATGCTTTGAGCTTTGTCTCACCGGGAGCATGGTTCAATCTTGCTTTATGGTGGGATTTAGTGATTCTGGGAACCTTCACATTTGGTAATCTTTCAAGCGATGTGATATTTGAATGTTTGGCTCCCTGTTTGATGTATAGATGTGAGTTGTAACGTCAAACATGGATTCGAAATATTAAGTCCGATGATAAACGAAACAAATGCCTTGGTAGGGGAAAAGCACTAATATTCGTTCCACGTGAAATCTGTGCCAATTTTCGGATTTTCATGCAAAGTAGGCGAAAATCGTGTGAATGGGTCGAAAATTGGTGCTCTTCCCCTGTATGATCAGTCTACATCCACTTTCATCTTCTTCTTTCTAGTGTTACATCCAAACTGGGACAGAGCCTGCTTATAAGTTGAGTGTTCTTATGAGCACTAGAGTGATGAAAGTTTTAAAATTTTGGCTCCCCTATGCTTAAACGGTTTTGTTATGGTAAATAGCATCCTCCCAAAGTTTGAAATGATTCGGAAGAAAAGAAACTGTGCACATGCCATTTGAAGTTTGTATGGAGACTACTATGGAAAAAGCCAACTTTTTGTGTTCAGCCCTCTATCTCTGCGTCATAATATTTAATGGAAAAGTGAACAATTTCTTCTCATGTGAAATTCTTTCAGCTACAACTTTGCCGAAGACCACATATTGATTGAACGTCATGATAAATTGATATTCATCATCATACAGTGGGTTTGCATGTACCGTAATCCGGGGTAACATTGATCATTTTTTTAGTTTTTCTTGAATTTTTCATTTCACAATACAAATGTTATAAGTTTCATATTTTTAAAACAAGTACTGGCACCCACCGCTCCTAACTATGTACTTTATTTTGTTTTTCGAAAGATTTAAACATGTTTAAATAAATGTTTTAAGTGATTTTTTGATTCAGCTGATATGGGGTAACATTGATCACCCAAGTAAACAACGTTCGCTAATATTGGAAATGTCGTTACTTACTAAAATCAGGGCCCCTGAAGCTGAATATGAAGACCAAACTCATACAAGTCATTTACTTTTTGAGTTATTACAAAATTAAAAACACCTTGAACCGCGGAATACACCTAAAAGTAGGCAATTTCCTCAGGAAATTCTAAATTCGTAATAGTAATTAGTTAATGTTGCCTAATTGAATAAACTAATGAAAGATTTGACAACGGAATCGTTTTCGGCGATGCCATTTTTAGTAACACCCGCATTTTCCTTGATCACATCGTCTGCAGAACTCATGTGAGACATGAATTTTCGGTAGTGTCAGTGAAAATGAAAAAAATCATTGTTTCAAAAAGTTGACAAATTTGCGCATGAACTAAACGCAATTTTGGCAAAACCTTAATTATCATTAGCTTATGAATATACGAAAGAGAGGCACCATTCATGGTTCGAAAATGTTTCATCAATAAATCTTTATTTGAACGTTTAACAAGATGAGTCATCCCGATCAATGTTACCCCGCTGATCAATGTTACCCCGGATTACGGTATCATGTTTCACCAACTGTTCGGCAGGCAACAGTGGTTCTCCTGGCTGGAAGAATAGATCAAGATAATCCAGGCTACTATGTTCTACAGCAGAAAAGCAGTGTTGCTCTGAAAGTAATTGAATGATCAACTCAACATGATTTATACTTCGTTATTATTAATGACAAATTATCCTAACGTACCACTAAAACGTGGTCTTCGGCAAAGTTGCAACTGAGAAGATTTTGTTCACTTTCCATAGATTATTATGACAAACAGTTAGAGGACTGAACACAGAAGGCAAACCTTTTTTTCCATAGTAATTTGACGTGGCGATTATTGCAGAGCCGTATCAAGTTCTACCCAACCCCCCCGCGAAGTGACAGATAACGCAATTTTCACGTACCTACTTTCAACGTAAACAATGGGGCCATTCACTGCTGCCGGCACAATTTTTCACTATGGCAGATCGGAATTTTGTTTCGTTGTTGACGGGTGCAAAACAACGAATGGAATGAAATGAAATAAGGGCGAGTCTGATATTTTCGTCTGCCAATGGAAATAAATTCAATAAAATCACCAAATTTAAGCACCAAATGAACATGAGAGCGTACCAATTCGTTCGGTGAAAAGATTAAATCACCTGTTAGTGCTTTGTTTTGCGGAAAAGTAATCCAATAGTGGGACTCGTGGCCGTGCGGTTAGTGTCGTTAGGCATTTAAGCGCATCGTGTCATGGGGTGTGGGTTCGATTCTCGCTTCAGCCATTGAAACTTTTCGTCAGGAATGTTTCTCGGCTGTGCCATTGGAGCATCCTTATCCATTGTCTATTGTTAAGTTACATTCCGTGCAGCTAAAAGGCTGAAAACGGTGTCCTTATCTTTTTATTTGAGATCGAATCAATTCGAAAAGTGATAGTTTGTTTATTAGCAATTTTTTCTATGCGGATTAGAACACTTTTACTAATACTCACCACCAGAGGTCTAAGTTTCAATCAAATAAGCCTATGAACTAATATACGATGACGTCACGCTGCAACTTTCAGCGTGAAGAAAACCTTTACTGCGGACGATGTACACTGTAACCTCAATTTACGAACTAGATCGGGGGTGCGCAAATTGAGTTGGTGCGTAAATTGAATCAGTGCGTAAAACGAGGGAGCTCAGTTCGTAAAACGAGGTTTTGCCAATTTATCATTTCTATGTAGAAGAATGTCTCACAATACTGGGCCCTAGAAGATTGTTATATTTTTAAGAAGCGTTTGTATTGTCAGATCCAAGTTTTGGTAATTAAGTGTGTACAACATGTGTTTTAGTTCATCCAAAAACTTCCTGGAATATATACCTGCAATGTACTGGCATATTTAGCGATCCTTTGATGTTTTTTGATATGGCACAGGCCCTTATCAATTCATAGTAGTAAAATGAGTATTTTCATAATTTGTGCCGATGTCCTAGGTCCTCCAAGGACTCCATTGAATATAGGCCTTGGGATCTACGTCCGTATTTAGAGATTAGCGGTTACTTTTCAATTACTCCACAGACCCCTAACCATTCATGTGAGTAAACGGTGTATTGTAATAATTTGTGCGGATGTCCTAAGTCCTCCAAGGACTCCATTGAATATAGGCCTTGGGATCTACAACCGTAATAATAGATTAGGGGTTAGTTTTCTTTTACTCCACAAGCCCCCAACCATTCATGTGAGTAAACGGTGTATTGTAATAATTTGTGCGGATGTCCTAGGTCCTCCAAGAACTCCATTGAATATAGTTCTTGGGATCTACGACCGTAATAAGGGATTAGAGGTTAGTTTTCATAAACTCCACAGGCCCCTAGCCATTCATGTGAGTAAACGGTGTATTGTAATAATTTGTGCGGATGTCCTAGGTCCTCCAAGGACTCCATTGAATATAGGCCTTGGGATCTACAACCGTAATAATAGATTAGGGGTTAGTTTTCTTTTACTCCACAAGCCCCCAACCATTCATGTGAGTAAACGGTGTATTGTAATAATTTGTGCGGATGTCCTAGGTCCTCCAAGAACTCCATTGAATATAGGCCTTGGGATCTACGACCGTAATAAGAGATTAGAGGTTAGTTTTCAAATACTCCACAGGCCCCCAACCATTCATGTGAGTAAACGGTGTATTGTAATAATTTGTGCGGATGTCCTAGGTCCTCCAAGGATTCCATTGAATATAGGCTTTGGGATCTACGACCGTAATAAGAGATTAGAGGTTAGTTTTCATTTACTCCACAAGCCCCCAACCATTCATGTGAGTAAACGGTGTATTGTAATAATTTGTGCGGATGTCCTAGGTCCTCCAAGAACTCCATTGAATATAGGCCTTGGGATCTACGACCGTAATAAGAGATTATGGGTTAGTTTTCATTTAGTCCACAAGCCACCAACCATTCATGTGAGTAAACGGTGTATTGTAATAATTTGTGCGGATGTCCTAGGTCCTCCAAGGACTCCATTGAATATAGGCCTTGGGATCTACGACCGTAATAAGAGATTAGAGGTTAGTTTTCAAATACTCCACAGGCCCTTAACCATTCATGGAGTAAACGGTGTATTGTAATAATTTGTGCGGATGTCCTAGGTCATCCCAGGACTCCATTAAACATAGGCCTTGGGATCTACAACCGTAATAAGAGATTAGAGGTTAGTTTTCAAATACTCCACAGGCCCCTAACCATTCATGTGAGTAAACGGTGTATTGTAATAATTTGTGTGGATGTCCTAGGTCCTCCAAGATCTATATCGAATATAGGTCTTAGGATCTACAAGCATAAACAACTATCAATAGATGCTTTTTTGATATGGCATAGGCCCTTATCTATATATAGCAGTAAAATGAGTATTGTTATACAGTGAAACCTCCATAAGTCGATATCTGAAGGGACCATCGACTCATGGAAATATCGAGTTGTGGAAACAAATCCCTTGGAAAGCTGTTTGAGGGGACCATCATAGTAACCATGAAATTTCGTTTTTAGTATGGTTCCATGAGTCGATATCAAGTCATGGAACATCGACTCATGGAGGTTTAACTGTAATTTGTACCGATATCCTAGGTCCTCCAAAGACTTCATTGAATAGAGGCCTTTGAATCTACAAACGTGATCAATGGTCTATAGGTAGTTATTTTAATATGGCACAGTCTCGTAACCAATCATTTAAGTCAAATATATATTCATTTATACGGATGTTTTTGGTGCTCAATGGAGTCTTACATTGAATAAAAGTCTTTTGATCTACGGCCATAATAAGTGATTAGAAGATAGTTTTCAAATACTCCAAAGGCCCCTTACCATTTCTGTGGGTAAACGGTATATTGTATGAATTTGTGTAGATGTCCTTGGTCCTCTAAAATCTCTATCGAATTAGGGCATTAGGGTATACAAGCATAACCAATAGTCAATAGATAGTTCTTCAATATTGCAAAGGCTTCTTACTGTCCATATTTGCAAACGAAGTGTTTTATTGAGTTGTGTCGATGTTTTTGTACTTCCAAGGACTCCAGGATATATAGACCTGAGTATCTACAAATTTAAGTGTACATTGATGATACTTAATTCTAGCATAAAATATAAACTCTTAAGGCTAAGTAGCCCGTCATTCGGTTTGGCAGCCTTGATGATTTTCCAGATTGCAATTCCAAAGTGATAAAACTCAGTCATCTTAAATAATATTGATTAAGTATTACTACTTGAGCTTACATATAGAAAATATGCTGATACATTTTCAGTAATGTCAGTGCAAAACCTAGTGATTTTTTTAATTCGCAATCGTGGGACGGTTTGGCCACAATCATCGATGCCCACTACAAATTTCAATGACGGCCTACTTCGCCTTAATATAAGCAAACGGATCAATGTACTGATCTGTACTGATGTTCATGAATTTACAGTCATCTCTCCCTTACTCGATATTGAAGGGACCATCGAGATAAGGAGGTATTGACTTAACGAACACAAAACCAGTGCATCTGCAATCCAAGGGACCATCAAGTTAGCCATGAAAACCAAATTTTACTATGGTTCTCTAACTCGATATCGAGATACGGAATATCGAGTAAAAGAGAGTTAACTGTACTTCGTTAAACAAGTGACGTCTATTGAATGTGCGCAAAATCAGACTTCGTTGATTGAGGTTTAGGTGAATTTAATTTAAAAATGGCGTCAGACATCGATTTTCGTCAACAATATTCTCCAATCGTAGGTCGCCATCATGGATTCCAAAATGGCGTCGGACATCGATTTTCGTGATCCCCTCGTCGTGCCCATTCTAAAAATACCCATATTGTATGGGTATCCAACGATTTTCCCAAACCAGAGGTCGCCATCTTGGATTCCAAAATGGCGTCGGACATCGATTTTCGTCATCCACTCGTCGTGCCCGTTCCGAAAATACCCATATTGCATGAATTTCCAACGATTTTCTAAAACCAGAGGTCGCCATCTTGGATTTCAAAATGGCGTCGGACATCGATTTTCGTCATCCCATAGTCGTGCCCATTCTAAAAATACCCCTATTGTATGAGTTTCCAACGATTTTTCCAAACCAGAGGTCGCTATCTTGGATTTCAAAATGACGTCGGACATCGATTTTCGTCATCCTATAGTCGTGCCCATTCTAAAAATACCCATATTGAATGAGTTTCCAACGATTTTCCCAAACCAGAGGTCGCCATCTTGGATTCCAAAATGGCGTCGGACATCGATTTTGGTGATCCCCTCGTCGTGCCCATTCTAAAAATACCCATATTGTATGGGTTTCCAACGATTTTCCCAAACCAGAGGTCGCTATCTTGGATTTCAAAATGGCGTCGGACATCGATTTTCGTCATTCCCTCGTCGTGCCCGTTCCAAAAATACCCATATTGTATGAATTTCAAACGATTTTCCCTAACCAGAGGTCGCCATCTTGGATTCCAAAATGGCGTCGGACATCGATTTTCGTCATCCCATAGTCGTGCCCATTCTAAAAATACCCATATTGAATGAGTTTCCAACGATTTTCCCTAATCAGAGGTCGCCATCTTGGATTCCAAAATGGCGTCGGACATCGATTTTGGTGATCCCCTCGTCGTGCCCATTCTAAAAATACCCATATTGTATGGGTTTCCAACGATTTTCCCAAACCAGAGGTCGCCATCTTGGATTTCAAAATGGCGTCGGACATCGATTTTCGTCATCCCATAGTCGTGCCCATTCTAAAAATACCCATATTGAATGAGTTTCCAACGATTTTCCCAAACCAGAGGTCGCCATCTTGGATTTCAAAATGGCGTCGGACATCGATTTTGGTGATCCCCTCGTCGTGCCCATTCTAAAAATACCCATATTGTATGGGTTTCCAACGATTTTCCCAAACCAGAGGTCGCCATCTTGGATTCCAAAATGGAGTCGGACATCGATTTTCGTGATCCCCTCGTCGTGCCCGTTCCTAAAATACCCATATTGTATGGGTTTCCAACGATTTTCCCAAACCAGAGGTCGCCATCTTGGATTCCAAAATGGAGTCGGACATCGATTTTCGTGATCCCCTCGTCGTGCCCGTTCCTAAAATACCCATATTGTATGGGTTTCCAACGATTTTCCCAAACCAAAGGTCGCCATATTGGATTCCAAAACGGCGTCGGACATCGATTTTCGTCATTCCCTCGTCGTGCCCGTTCCAAAAATACCCATATTGTATGAATTTTCAACGATTTTCCCTAACCAGAGGTCGCCATCTTGGATTCCAAAATGGCGTCGGACATCGATTTTCGTGATCCCCTCGTCGTGCCCATTCTAAAAATACCCATATTGTATGGGTTTCCAACGATTTTCCCAAACCAGAGGTCGCCATCTTGGATTCCAAAAAGGCGTCGGACATCGATTTTCGTCATCCCATAGTCGTGCCCATTCTAAAAATACCCATATTGTATTAGTTTCCAACGATTTTCCCAAACCAGAGGTCGCCATCTTGGATTCCAAAATGGCGTCGGACATCGATTTTCGTCATCCCCTTGTCGTGCCCGTTCCAGAAATACCCATGTTGTATGAGTTTACAACGGTTTTCCCAAACTGGAGGTCATTGATTTCCCACAGAATTGTCAAAACTCAATTTACGCACTGCGTAAAAAAAGTGACTTAAATTGAGTTTACTTCGTAAAAAAAGTGACTTAAATTGAGGTAGCGTAAAAAAAGACTTCGTAAATTGAGGTTTTAGTGTATACAGAAAAATAAACAATTTCGTTGCACATTCATCCACGCATTGTTCATCAGGTGAACATTCGTGTTGGCGTGGATGTCATTTTATGTAAACATATTTAGATCGGCAAAAATGGACAAGAAAAGAAAACCATTGGATGAATTATCCAGCTTTTAAAAAGCGGTAATGGCCTCCAAAAGTTAGCTTACTTTCTGGTTTGGACCCAACATATTGACGTTTGGCTTTGGTCCGGTCAATTGACTTGTCCACCGGTGTGTTCACTCATTAAAGAATGTTGACACTTTAGCGGGTCACGTTTCTAGATGCTTCCCACGTGTTTCGGTCAAGTGTCAAAATTCTTGGACTGAGTAAATTTAGTGCACCGGAGGATAAGTCCATATCAAGCGACCCAAGTCAAACATCAGATCACTAGATCCCTTTTTGTAAAAGTGGTCTAATTTTTGGTGGTATTAGCGTTCGTAAAAGCGGGATACTTCATCCAATAAGCTTATCTGATTTAAACTTAGACAAAAGAAAATGTGCTGCGAGTTGATATGATCTCAGATTGATTTCAAGCTTATAACTACAGTCAATTTCCCATAAATTAATGATTATCGTTAATATCCAAGGGATGATTCAAATATTACGTAACGAAGAAATTTGCCAATTTAAACCCCCTCCCTCCCTGAAGTAACAGGTTTTGTATGGAAAATTTCAATTTATTGTATGGACCAAAACACTACAAAATATCCCTCACCTCCCCTTGTTGTGTTACGTAATATTTGAACGATCCCTAACAAATTTGTCTTACTTTGAATTGCCAAGTGGTCAAAAAAATAATTTCGTAAACATAGGAACGGTTACTATAAGCATCTTACAGCATGCGGACCACATCACACCACTATCCAAAACTCGCTCCTGGGCCATACAAAATCTTCCCGATGACCGTACAAATCCTTTTAGAGAATCGCTATTTGGTGATCACTCGTTTATAATGATGTTACAAATACCAAACAAAAATTGTAAAACTTTGTTTATGTCCATCAAGCATAATTCTAGTTTACGCCCTATTTTGAGCACACTCCATGATTTTATTGAGTTTGACAGTACCACGGACCAAAATTTTTCGGTACATTGACGTTGTACTGCAGCTGTCATGATGCTCCCGGGTTGGTTCTACCTGATAACGACAACTGGGTGGCGGATAGGACGGGAACGGCTGCGATACATGTTATGGGCAGATTCCCTATCCAAGAAGTGATGAACAATTTAGGTGAAGGCTTCGTCATCGTCAAAATCAACGGTGTTGATGTATGCAAGTGTTATGCACCTCTGAGGTGGACAGTGGATCAGTTCAGCCAGATGGTGGATCAGCTAACTGACAAGTTGATCGGAAGGAAACCGATACTCATTGCAGGCGACTTCAATGCCTGGGACGGTTTTCCGAGAAGCTAGGACTGCACTCAAACTGCAGATGAAGCTTAGTAAATCAAATTGCTACAAGGAGCTGTGCCAAGATGAAGAAACAAATCCGTGGGGTAATACGTACTGAGTCGTTATGGCAAAGATTAAGGGCGCTTCGACACCAGCTGCGATGTGCCCAGACAAGCTGAAGTTAATCGTGGAGGGTCTCTTTCCGAAGCACGATCCAACGTCATGCCGTACGGTGAATACGCATAAGCAATCGCTGAGGAACAGCAAGTGTCTAACGACGAGCATGTAAAAGCGGTGAAACGACTAAAAGTGAAGAAATCCCCTGTCCAGATGGAATACTGAACATGGCGCTGAAAGCTGCCATCCAGGCATATCCGGACATGTTCAGGAAGATATAATAGAAGCGCCTTGACGAAGGTAACTATTCAGGAATATGGAAGATCCAGAAATTGGTACTGCTGCCATAGCCACTGGGAGATCCAGCCTCGTTTAGGCCCCTTTGTCTGCTGGATACGCTCGGAAAACTCCTGAAAAGAATCATCCCTAACAGGCTGATGAAGTGTTCGGAGAGTGAGCGCGGGTTGTCGCAAATACAGATTGGATTCTGCGAAGGCTTATCGACGGTAGTCGCATTTCGAGTAGTACTCGAGTGTGCCGAAAAGGCCTCGAAGCAGAAACGAAGACGGGATCGATACTGCGCCGTGGTCACGATAGATGTGACAAATGCATTCAACAGCGCCTGTGGGGAGGCCATCGCCGCAGCACTACACACGATGCAGATTTCCGACTATCTGTGCAAGATCCTGAAGAACTACTTCCAGAGCAGAATCCTGGTGTACGAATCAAATGAAGGGCAAAAGCCAATGCAAGTGACAGTGAGCGACCCTCAAGGTTCCATTCTCGGTCTAACTCTTTGGAACAGGATGTACGACGAAGTCTTGACAATGCGGCTAGCCAGGAAGGTGAAGATTGTTGGGTTTGCGGGTGATGTATCACTAACGGTGATGGGCGAGACACTGGAAGAAGTGGAGATGTCAGTGATGGAAACAATTGAAGCAATCGAGGGCTTGATGAGTGGAGTCAAACTGCAGATAGCTCACCACAAAACAGAGGTACTGCTAGTCAGCAACTGCAAGACGGTTCAGCAGATGGAGGTCAACGTCGAAAGGTATGTGATTGAACCGAAGCGCGTGTTGGAGCACCTGGGAGTAACGATCGACGATTGGCGGAATTTCAACATTTCGCGTGCGAAAAGTGTGAGAAGGCAATGGACGCAATGGTATGGAGTTCTTGTTTGGGTCAAGGCACTAGGAACAAAACGGAACCGCGAAAAGCTGGACAGAGCGTTTCGGCTGATGGCAGTGCGAGTCGCGAATCGCGAACGATATCGTCAGATGATGTATGTATGTAAAAAAGCTATTTTTTTTTTTTGCAACACAGCCAATTTTTTTTTTTTTTTTTTTGCTTGAAGCTGTACATTTTCGTTGAATTTGACTTATTATTCATATAACTTTGTTTATATGATGTTGTACGAAGTAAATTTGTGCCTCTGTTAGGATGGTTGGCTTACAGAGCAACTTATTCTTGCTTCATTTTTCGGCCTTCCACCCAACTACCACCGAAGGTGATATTAGCAGCCTGGTTCGCGAATGTTTGACCATCGGCGAAAATCAACAGATAAGTTGTCAAACTCGTTCCGAAAGGCCGTGACCCATCGACCCTAAACTTTGTGTCTTTCAAAATCGGAGGAACAATTAAAAAATGATGCTCTTTCACGCGAATCTTATCCTCAAAATGTTGCTGTTTTTAAAAACATGCCAGCCATTGTCAGAATTTCCCCAAAAACAGCTTTAAATCCGGCAACGAGCGACTCTGCAACCAACGCTTCATTTCCTACGACAACGAGTTAGAATCATCTGCTGCGGAAGCGCGATGCATAACACGAAGCCTTTTGGAAGCCCCTTCTTACTCAAACATAGTCGTGCCAGCAACCAGCGACGTTCTTCGTTATAATTCGTTCACACATCAACAATGTTCCAGCCATCCAAGTCATTCCACTCCTGTGTTTGAGTGTATAGAAGGGGTCTTCCAGACCGCTTTCCCAGGCAAGTATCCATATCGTAGAACCTCTTCGCTTCCTGACATTGGCTCAAGTTTCAGCTCCCAACCTCAAGTTCGGCTGCCTCGATCACGCAGCCTGCATTCAACAGCCGCATTCGTCGACTCTGCAACACTAGGCAGACTACAACCGAGAAGCACTCTGAAAAGCCTGATGGAAGCCCCCAATTTCGTCAATCCAGTCCGGTCGTATGCAGTATCCGTTCATCACAGCCTTCTCGGTCCTGTGGTTGCATGTAAAGGGGGGGTGTAAGACAAATATCGATCACTTACTGCGCCCTCTTTGTCGGCTGTTCCAATTGTCATTATCATGCGAAATTTTCCGCCCCTGGGTTTATTAACAAATTTCATAACGCCAAAAACGGACATTTTCGACACCCACCTACCCCTACGTAACGCATTTTGTATGAATATTTTGTAAATTTTGTATGAGCCGTAACATCACGAGGACACCCACCCACCCCTTCAGCGTTATGAAATTTGTGAATGGGCCCCCCTGATATTTCTCCAATATTTCAACGATGTGAATTTGGCGCTTTAACGACTTCTACCTGACACAGTTCCTATCCGGTCATGGATGTTTTAGAAAGTATCTCTATAGATTCGGGCACGCAGAGTCGCCACATTGCCTAGAGTGTCCAAATATCAAGGAGACACCGGAATATGTAGTTTTTGGCTGCCCAAGATACGAGGAAGTACGGAACGATGCAGCGATGGAGATATAAACACGGCAACATCGTGCAGAAAATGTGTCCACACGTAAATACGTAGCACGCGGTGAACAGAGCAATAACACATATCATGTCGTCGCTACAGCAGAAATAGCGAGAAGACCAGAGGGCAGGACCGTGATTGAAGTAGGCTAGATCCTCCTTTGGGGACTAGGCCGAGTAGTTCGAGCGTTCCGTAGTATCGATGATGATTAGTCGGGGCACCTGTGAACCGGGAGTCTTCCTCCACCGGAATCGCAGGACCGACCACTATCGAGCCGGAGTCCGCCGGGGAATAGCTGAGTAGATCGCGAAACAGCTCCGGCAAATGGTTATCCGGCACCTGTGAACCGGAAGTTTCAATCCGCCGGAATCGCACCGTCCACCGTCGCACTATGGGCCAGAAATGAAAATTTCGCGACAAAATTCCAAACACCTTGAAAATGAATAAAAATTAATCTAAAAGTAATACAAACTTAAGAAAACATGAAAAAGTCTTGTTTGGAACGATTAAGATGCATTTTGGATTGAATTGAGAATATATCTAAGGATACTGAACTTTGAAAAAAATGGTGATTAAGGTATTATAAATTCAAATTCGCTTATATTTCATATTACAAAATTCATTGTACATTTTCAAAGATATGATTCATACATTTCAAAGTATGTTGAAGATACATTATAAAGCTGCTGAAAACTTAAAAAACGTGATGATGAAGTCATAGTTGTTTGATATGCATTGACAACAGTTTATTTCATATATTTATTTTTTTTATCACAGTACATTTGCATTTAATTCATTATTTCACTTATTTCATTAATTCATCATTTGCACTATTACAATTGTATATTGTTTTCTCTGTACATAACCTATGATTAAGCCATAAAATCACCAGAGAGTCATATAGGCATTGTCCAAAATGGAACAAGTTTTTATGAATTACATATTTGTAGATGCAATAACTTTATTGAAACGCTTCCAACAATGTGAAATTGTCATCTTTTTAAACAAAAGATGACAATTTCACATTGTTGGAAGCGTTTCAATAAAGTTAAGTGTATGAAACATTATGGTGAGAAATATTATAGCTATAATGGAGGCCATACTTGATGTGTTCAAACTTCAGAGCATCCGTTATGCACCAGCTTATGGACTCCATTATATTATGACATGCAGGAAATTCTTAAATGAGAATCATAAATTTTCATCCAGGTCTCGTATATGATTGATTTTTAATTTATATATTATATTGAAAGCAGAATTTCTAATCTTCATTTGCTTTCAATGAAATGAGATGATTCGTTAAATCACAATTACTACTAAATTGATGATTAAACTACTAACATCCTCCCGATAATGTTGTCGATATTTCTGGCAGCAATATAAAAGGATTCGAAGGATTTTTTTATTTTCTTTATTGATGGCCTCTGACCTGGCCATTTGAAGCTGTCTTTTTTTATTTATTTTCTTTTATTCTTTTATATTGTATTTCTCTGACATTTCAACGTAATATAAGAAGATAATACTAGCGGTTGCTCAATTCTTTTATAATCTATTAGAAAATATTGATTCACTCTTTGTGAACTATCGAATTAAAAAAGCAGTTTTTGTATCTTTTCAATTTCAGTCGCTTAATATTTTTTCGAAAGTCTGTTATATTGACCTGTAGATTGATCAAAAACCACTCTTAAGACGTTATATTGGGAGCCTCTAACAGAATACTCTGTTGTAGGCTTATCATACCATATAAGGCATAACCTCAAAGAAAATTTGACAAAAGAAGTTTTTTTGTAATTTCTGAATCTTACCTTGCTCATGAACCGACCCTTGCTCAAAAGTAGTGGATAATGACTGCTTTACTTGTTTTTATACAAATCAAACTTATTTAATTGGTTGATTGTATGAAAATCAGCAAAGTTGAAAATATAGGGTTAAAAAATCGACCAAATTATCGCATGTACTTGAACTGATGTATCTCGGCCATCCGCAAATATATGCAAAAACTTTTGGTAGCACAAGAAAGAGTGGAGTCTAGGCTTCCACCTCAAACTGGTTGCAAGCCGAATACGGTGGAATACCTTAACTTTCAAGGCAAACTAGTGAAAATATAGTAGATATTACTGGTGCATTGTAAAATCAATGTTAAAATTAAATATATACGTTATTTTTAAATCAGACATGTAACATGCACTTAATTTGCTTTCCAAAAGTGTACAAACAATATTTTTTCTTGCCATTTTTCCACTCAAACCAAATTTTCTTATGATAGGTTGAAATTCAAGTTTTTCAGTTTGAACTAAATTGAGCTCCATGAAGTGCAATGAAATATTGTAATAAATCAAATAAGATAGATGGTACACAATCACACATGTTCTCAATAATGAGAAATTCATCTCAATAATTCATTTTATCAAAAAAGATTTTTGGACTTTTGTCGCGAAATTTTAATTTCTGGCCCATAGTGCGTCGTCCACTAACTGAGTATATCGCGAAACAGTGCCGGGACGCATGTGTACCGGAAGCTACTCTCCACTGCAGTGCACTGGAATGGCCGGCCAGCTTCGGAGTAGCTTAAGTCCACTATCGGGGACTAACTAAGTAGATCACGTAGATTCACCGGCAAATGGTCGTCAAGGCGCCAGTGAATCGGAAGTATCCCTCCACCGGCATCGCAGGACCGACCTCGGCATCTGCCCGGATATCATCGGTTCGGGACAGTGAACCGGAAGTCATCCTCCAACCGGAATCTCTGGGCTGACTTCGGCACTCTACCGGCCAACAACAGAATAAGAACAACGTATAACGTCACCGGTTTCGGGAGATATTCCTTCGTCGGGGAACTCTCCATCGGTGTAGGCTAGCTGCACCGTCGGGAACTAAGTCGAGTAGTGTCGATCACGACGAACCGCCGGCTTTGGGTCGTCGGGGCACTTACGAACGGGAAGTCACCCCTCCATCTCAAGACCAACCTCGGTCCGCCCGAAGAGCATGACGAGCAGCGTAGTAAAGTCCAGAGAACCAAAAAACACAAGAGCATAAAAAGTGAAATATTGAAACTACAACAAATAGTGAAGCGAGGGAAGTTACTTGAACAACCTCCACAGCGCACTTTCCCGCATTGTGCTCTCGTTCAAACTTAAAATATCCAACTATGACAGAAGTCTTTGCGGGTAATGTCCGTCGCCTGTCTGGAAGAGATTTAATGCTCAAAAGTCATCGGGACTACTACACCAGGACTGGAAGATTTATCTAATTTCAGTTTTTTAAGCATTTTTATTGCCATTACTTTATTTTGTCTTTATTGGACGTACATACACGAACCAGCTTACAACAATCAAATTCTGACCCCACGTTGCCTCCCGACAAAATAAAATCCCGAATTCTAATACACACCTAGCATCGTTTGATGGATATAAGTCAGCAATCATAATGTCTGCGTCGTGGCGTTAACAATCAAGCAGACAGTGGGTGAGCGCGCGCAAACACATTTTGAAAGCATCTTCCAGCAGTGCCAGATTTTACTATGCGCCGTTAAACGTTGACAGCGTATTAAAATGGTTGAACATGTCAATAAAACCAGCAACAGCAGCAGGGCCTTAGACAAATTTGTTTGTGTTCCTCTCAAAGTTAAATGTCGGATCATCGAAGATAAAGTGGCAAATGGCAGACCCTCCTCATCCATATGTAAGCGAAGGGGTTTCAATGCGATAAAGCGGGTGGATTCACTGAGGGCAGATTGCATACAGCCTGGTGGCCAAAATTGTATATGCCACTTTTTTTTTTATTTTTTTTTTCAATTTTATTAGTATCATTCTAAACATTCAATTCATTTCTTATATCTGTTATTAGAAAACATTATCATCCTAATTTGGGAAAACAAATTTAAGATTTTATTAACATTTTGTTAACAACATATTACATTTCATTTGCCGTAGCAGATCAGATTTTTTACAGGTGAGTTGATTTCACTTGCTTACAAGAAAAAAACGCTTTCAATTTACTTCGCCTAACTTAACCTAAATGTATAACGCATTAATTGTAACGATTTTTGCCTGAAATTATTATTTATTTTATTTGACATTTGTTCCAATGTTTCAACATTGGATATTCTATGTAACTCATTGGTACTATACCAGGGAGGAATCTTCAGAATCATTTTCAAAATTTTATTCTGAATTCTCTGCAGACCTTTCCTTTTGGTATTACAACAGCTAGTCCATATTTGTACAGCACACAACAGGCCAGCCGAAAATTTGTTTGAATATCAAAAGCTTGTTCTTAAGACAAAGTTTTGATTTTCTTTTGATAAGAGGATAGAGACATTTTACATATTTGTTATGATTCAATATGATTTTTGATAGTTAAATTCTTATCTAGCATGATTCCCAGATACTTAACATCATCTGACTAATTTATTGGAACCCCTCTCATTGTGACAACATGTCTACTTGAAGGTTTCAAAAAAAGTGCTTTTAGTGTATGTGGGAATATTTTTAGTTGACTTTTGGAAACATAAGGAGAAATTTTTCATTTTTGCAAGTATGAAGAAAAAATATCCAAACACGCAGGCTTCGAACTTTGACGGAGAGGAATGTGTCATCAACAAACTAAGATTTTTAACATCCCTGAGGTAACTCAGGTAAGTCAGATGTGAAAATATTGTATAATATTGGTCCCAAAATGCTGCCTTGAGGAACACCAGCTCTTACAGGAAGTCTTTCAGACCTTGAGTTCTGATAATTAATCTGAAGTGTACGATTTGAGTGATATCTTTGAATTATTCTAACAATGTTTTTTAGTTTAACAATCAAGCCTTCATGCTTTTTCTATGTCTAGAAGAGCAAGATCAGTAGAATAGCCTTCAGATTTGTTAGAACGAATCAAATTTGTTACACGTATAAGTTGATGAGTGGTCGAATGTCCATGGCGGAATCCGAACTGTTCGTTGGCAAAAATTGAATTTTCGTTGATGTGGACCATCATTCTGTTCAAAAAGACATTTTCAAAAAGTTTACTGATGGTGGAAAGCAAACTGATTGGACGATAGCTAGAAGCTTCTGCAGGATTTTTGACTGGTTTTAAAATTGGAACAACCTTAGCATTTTTCCATTTGTCAGGAAAATATGTCAACTGAAAACATTTGTTAAATTTATCAACTAAGATCGATAAGCTACTCTCTGGAAGTATCTTGATGAGGATGTACAAAATTCCATCATCGCCATAATATGCCATCATTTTTTATCCATTTCATTGGCATGCTCAGGCGCACTTTGTCATAATGGAGCCAAATTCTAATTGTTACTTTTACAAGAAATATAACACAATTCGTAAATATAATACAAGTGGAAATTATTGTTCGCGAATACACATCTTTGATGACATGCCGTCTTATGCCATATTCAAATGTAGTGTGACATGAATCTGATGATTAGTTTAAAAACAAAAACATGTTTGAGCATGAGCATGAACGTACTTGACCGCCAGGAGTGTAGTTGTTACTCTTATCCACTATAAAGCACTAACAAATCATTCAATTTTGCGCAGATAAATGTATGGATAAATTTTTAAACAGTGTATTAAAATCTCCATAAAATTTGTCGATAACCTAGTATACTTCATTCAACAAAATCCTAATCATGGCATAAACACTCTATTTTTCTCAAAAACTTTTGCTTTGGCATACTATATCAACAAAACTACATAAAATCTTGCCGTGATATTCCATAAACATCTTGATATAAGAATAAATCATGGAATAATAAATAAGACAAACGAATTCAAACAAGTAATTTTTTTCAGTTTTTGGCCACCTATTTGCCCATAGTGGGAACCATGCTCGGTCGAAATAATGGGTCTGGATCGAATTGAACATCTCCGATAGTCACTCCACTTTTGAGCCCATTAAAATTTGGTTGTCTCAATAAAACGCTCTCGGTTGGATACAGATTGAGGGCCGCAGCAACCATGGGAATAGTTTCGAGTAGGTATTCTGTCGAACCGGACAAATCCACGCTGCTGATATTGATAAGAGCGATTTTACGACTGGCAAATGGACCAATCGAGCAAAAGTTTGGACTGTTTTAGCACCCGATGATGATGTGTGACAATTAAGTTAACACTAAACGAATGGAACTTGTTTTGAGTTTGGAGACTGTTTATGCTGCTTCTGTGTATTGATCGGTCTAATTTAATTAAAAAAATACTAATGGCTACCAAGAAACGTGCTGTTAATGGACGCTCCAACTGGGTGGTATTTTATGGGAAAATAGGGGAGCAAAAAATCGTGTTCCCATACAAAAAGTGTGACAAAAGGGATAGTTTGATGAATGTATCTTATTTGAAACCTAAACCAAAACTCAAAAGAAATCAAAACTTTTTGTGTAACTGGATCGACTGGTGGAGTTGCATTCATCATTCATAGGCGTATAAAAACATCATTATTTTTGTCATTTGGAACCCAAGTTTGGAAATTTTGGGTGCATCTGTTGAATCACAGCTAGGTGAATATACTTTCTCAGCTGCCTGTTTGCCTTTTCAGTTAATCTGCTTCAAACTGACTTGCGGACATTTTAGTGAAACAAAAGTTGAACAAATCGCTTTGAAGCATATTCCAGCTGAATAAGCTGTTGTTCAGCTACTAATGATAGTTGGGAAATCTTTTTTTTTTATTGGTAGCTTCAATGCCAAACATTGCTCATTAAATAATTCGCAAACCAATTTTAAAATCTTTAAGTAAACATGTAGACACGTTGAGAGGGATTCCAATAAAATAGACAGCTGAAATTTAGTATCTAGGGCTCATGCTAGAAGATTTTGAAGATTTTGAAAATGATCCTAATGAATAAAATTAAACAATATAAGTAATGTAAGGAATATGAACTGCTACGACAATTGAAATATAATATGTTGATAAAAAAATTAAAATAAAACCTTAATTTAGTTTTATTAAATTAGGGTGATAGTGTTACGTATTGGTATGAATGCAATGTTTGAAATGATACTAACAAAGATATGCCAAACAAAGAAAGCCTCATTGCGAAAAAGTAAATTAACAGATAACTATTGAACTCACTGCAGCTTGTTGGATGAAATAAATACATTATTTTAAAAGCACTTCGTATTTTTTTAAGAATTCAATTTAGGTGCAAAGCTACCCGTTCAAAACAACAACGAGGAAGCAAAAAGCAACAAACGATTCAAAAGTGCTTCGAAAATGATTGATGAACAATTTACCGAAATTGCTCACTTACGTTTTCGGGACCCAAACACAAAAGACGACGACCGTGACGACCAAGATGATGGGTGATCAGTTTGTGAAGTTGTAGGTATGGCAACCACTCCATAATCTGGAACCATCAAACGTAACGCCTAATCTGGGTGACGATGGATTGCTACCGAAAGAGGACTGGTGATCGATTAAACCTATGTCGGTTATTTTTTTCTCTTGCTACATTGTATAAGTAAAAGTGAAACGCTCCTTATTTCAGTCAAGCCACCGTCTGGCACTTGTGAAGCAACCTTAAGCAATTTTTCGATTTTCGTGGTTTAGATACTGATCTTTCTAAAATATGTAATTATCTTCCAATCAAACACTGTATCTAACATACGATGTTCATACCTTCAGAAGTAAATCACTTTCACTCTTTTCGGTGGTATTTATTGGTTTGCAATCTCGTGTTTTCACTCGTTTAGCTTCTTTTCGAAGAAACGACTGCAAAAAACAGAAAATTATATTGTTTATACTCCTATATGACACTTTATTACTTAATTGTTAGAAACGTAGAAACCATTATACGCAAACGACATCCCATCGTTGAAAACGATTGTTAAACTAATGAAAACATATTATTTCCAATCGAAATCCAATTTTCATCCAATCAAAATCAAACATCCGATGGTTCTCTATGTTTGACTAAACGCCACCACCCGCCAAGTTACCTGTCATCAAATGGTAGCCTACAATATGACACAATGTTCGCTTGTGTCGCACTTATCAGGACCGTGTCTATTTATCCAAAAGTCGAATGTAATATATTAAGACAGTTATTAATTTCTCTATCGAATATGAGTGCCAGCCGTGAATTGTTGAATAAAAAAAGGTGACCGATATAGAGAAATTTATGTCATTAGATTTCCTGAGCGCGACTACAACGATGCCGACGACGCCACCAAACACATACAGTCGATGATCGGCGCACAGCAGGTTTCATTTTGGTCTAAGGTATTCGCTCTGACTTTGAAATACAGGGAAGAGCAGCTCACAGTTTGGTAACGAAATAGAAAATAACTGGAAAATGCATAGAGCTACAAGGGCTTCATTTTTTTTCTATTTTATCACTTCTGTATGAGCATTATCGGAAAGATTACATTTCCTCTGTGATTTCGTACTATAAGTTTTCCAAAATATAAAAGATTTATTTTAAAACGTAGAAGAAAATAAAAACAATAGTGAATTTACAATTTCTAAATGATTTTTGTTTTAGAAATTTCACTAAAATTTGATTCATGTATTCCTCCAAGTTGGTAAACGCTGGGAACAACATACCATTGCACTATGGTCCAGAAAGCAGTTTTACGTAGATGCATTTTGAGCTCTAGAATGAAACATTAGACGAAAACGGTATTCTACAAGATTGTTAGGCGGTTTGTTCGGTGTTATTGAAGACGTAACGCCAGAGAAAAAAGAAGAAGAAGAGGGTGGTCCAAACAAAACTGGTTTTCTGGCTTTAGCGTTTTCAATTCAAATATCTCATCCAAGTAATCTATTAAACACTTTTGGAGCTTTGAAAAATCTGCTTGTTGTTTTTCTCACAAAAACATGCCTACTTTGATTGTGAATATCTCTGATTGGGGCGAAAATGGAAAATATCTTTTTTTCAAAGCAATCAAAAGACAAGATAAAATTGTATATTATATAAATGATGATGTGTTATTTTTGTAATTCTAATAAAATGCCGTAAAAAACAAAGTATTTTTGGGGACGGACCTGGTGTAGTGGTTAGAACACTCGCCTCTCACGCCGAGGACCTGGGATCGAATCCCATCCCCGACATAGTCACTTATGACGTAAAAAGTTATAGTGACGACTTCCTTCGGAAGGGAAGTAAAGCCGTTGGTCCCGAGATGAACTAGCCCAGGGCTAAAAATCTCGTTAATAAAGTCAAACCAACCAACCAACAAAGTATTTTTATAACAAAAACTTTAAAAACTTTTGAACAAAAAAAATCAACTGTCTTTCTGCATGAAAATTTGCGTTTTCCTAAGTTCTAAAAGTCGTTCATAGACTACTTTGTCTAGAAGTTAGTATTAGAAAAAACAAGAGTTGAAAAACTTATTTTTCTTAGACTCCTACGATGATTGGGGGAAAATGCTTTAGATGGGCCATTATTTGAGCTACAGAAAAATTTTATTAGCAAAGTTGAACAAAATTTTACGTTCTACAACTTTGCTTAAGAGTACATTCCATTATTTTTTTTCGAAAGTTAATTATATTATTTATGAGACTTTTTGGACTATTTTAATTTCAGATAATACCGAATAATAGCTTACATTTTTATACACAATGTAGCAGATCGTTTTCGTCTAAAATTTCATGTTCATGCTCAAAATGCAAAATAATAAAATAAATGCGTACGATGAAAATCTTCAAAATAGTTTTATTGCCCTTTCTTTCTTGTATCAGATTTCTTGTCAAAGTAGTCTATGAACGACTTTCAGAACGTAAGAGAACGTAAATTTTCTGCTGAAAATCTCTTCCTTCGCGGCATTTATTAGAGTTACAAAAATTATTAGAGTTTTATTACACTTAAAAAAATAACGTATCTGTATTTGTTGTGATATTTTTTATGTTTGCCCCTGTTCGCGCTCAATTTAGGCGTGTGCAGAAAGGGACGACTGTTGTGTCATTCAACACTGGCAGTAGAATATTCCACTGCCAGGCAGCGTGCAGTTCCTTCAGTTGGCGCCAATTCAGCAGCGCGCCTGAATTGAACATAAGAACATAAAAAACTGACACAATAGTCGTCGCTTTCTACACACGCCTGAATTGAGCGCGAACAGCCCCAATCAGAGATATTGACAATCAAAGTAGGCATGTTTTTGTGAGAAAAACAACAATAACTAAAAGAGTAGACCCTGTCGAGTGATCCTTCTCAAGTAGTTAAGATTCTAACTGGCTTTATTTATGTTTTATTGTAGATCTGACCAAATTTTCTTAAAGTTTTATAGCAATTTTTATCAAATACATAGGGTTTAGGAGCGAGTAGCGTTGCTGTGCGCCCCTGGAGCGGAGCGATTTAAAAAATATCGGTTGACGAAAATTTAAATTACGCCCTTTTGAAAATGTATCTGACAAAATCGTTGATTTTTATTATATTAAGGTTATATCTCAATACCGCAACATGCCTCTGAAGACTTTCAATTACATCTAATACTCATATCACCTTAAAGCTTATAATAATTTATTGTTTATTCGCAGACTCAAGCACTCTGATGCATTACGGAGCCGATTTCATTGTATAATTATGTTAGAAATAATAAATCATGTTAAATCATAACACTCCTTATTGTCTGTAGAATGCAAGTCTGTGAATGCACATTATATTTCAAAGCATCAAAACTACCTTATGCATTAAATATTTATTAATTCTGCTTTTTCTTAATTTGTATTCTTTTGGGAAATTTTCGTATGAATGCAGAATAAGAAGACATTTACTCTAGCTTAAAATGAAATAAAATTATATTACCATTTTGAATTCATTATAAGTGGTGAATGTTAAGAAAGAAGATTGAGAGTATAATAAGTAGAACTCACCAAGAGTTGGTCCACGGAGCAAAATTAAGTCGAATAAATTAATAACTTGAAAAACATAAGAGATAGCGTTTTGAAGGTTTTTGAACACTTGCTTGTCTAGTCATGGCACGTTACATGCACGAGTTCATAGCTTTCGAAACTTACTCTCAAACTTTTTATTCCAAAAGGTAGCGCAAAACAATATTCTATATTGTAGTAGATTATTGACAATACGTAAACTTTCTAGAACATCATTTTGTTAATATATTTTCAATATTTAATATCTTACACTTTAGAAATTTATGGTCAAAACTCAGGGTTTCTTCAATATTAACGGAAATATCAAATCGACAGGCCTACTATTTTATGAAAAAAATACTCATTTTCTCTGAAGATGTCATACCTCTAAAATTTTCCTATGAAAGATATATGTGTTTTTGTAGTTTTTTATCAACCTTCTTAAGCATAACATTTCAAAATGACGCAATTGAAATCAATATTTTTCCGCAACTTGAATAAGCATATTAAAAAGTGTATTTTAAGAAACTTTGGTGAAGATTTTTTTTTTGTATTCTCGCCAACAAATACGTTTTGGATAATGCCTGTACAGGCCTAGAACCCGTGCACTTCATACTGAACGTTGGCGTTTTGTATGAAGTATACGGATTTGGATTGATTTTTTAGTTGTATGGAATCCGATCCCGCAAGGTATCTCCTATAAAATAACAAAAAGAAACGGAAAAAAGTAATTGGTTGCTGTTGATTGGAATTGTGGTTTTATTCAAAACAACTTATTATGGGGCACTGTGTCAAATATTTGACTGGGTTATGGCAGCAGTTCAAAACATTTTTTGATACTTAAGAAATTCTGATAGAATCAAACAAATGATTGGACCACTGTATGATACCTGCCAAATAGTTGACACCGTGTACTGGTAGCTCAGGAATTATAATTACAAACACTTGAACTCATAACACCAACTACACCGAACCTCTTTTTACTACTGTTATCGGGGGATCGTAAAAAAAAACAGACGTAAAAAATCAGGTTCATAAATATGTTTTTGGAAAATGCTATGTCTAGATGTGGAAATGCTGATCTGAGATATTTGGCAAAGTTGAAGCATGGGTTGAGAACTTTCCAAAATGGCCTTTCAAATTTTCGTATTCTGATAAAAGATGGCAACACTACCCGATTGTCGTCAAAAGAGCCAATTATACGGGGATGTTATATGCAGATACCAATTAATTTTCAAATAACAATTCCGATGTTCAATGGCGGATATCTCAGGATCCTGACCACTTGGAAAGATGGCGTCTGCGGCAAAGTTGTTCAGTTGTTCAGAGGCTACAATTATTCAAGTCAAGAGATTCGAAATTTTTCCATCAAGCGGCGCTAGCTGTCATGTTTTGCGGATAACTCAGGATTCTGGGAAGTTAAAGAAATGGTGTATTCGGCGAAGCTGTTTAGTAGCTCGAGAGCAACCATTATTCTAGTCAAAGAGTGAGCTATTGAAGTAGGACGTTAGTTTGAAGGCCGTTAGGCTGAATGTCGTTAGGCCGAATGCCGAAAGGGTCGTTAGGCCGAAAGGATCTTAAGGCCGAAACCACATTTGACCATTTATCATATTCAAAAGTGTTTTTTTTTTAAACAAGGCTGTTCTTTCTAATTATTTTACAGCAGATATTGTGAGCTTTTAGGTAATGCAAATTATCATGACCTTACAATCGACAAACCATTGATCTAAAAATTCATGCGCCTTAGCATCCATTAGAACTGTCAGCCATTTTCGGCCTAATGACCCTTTCGGCTTAACAGCATGCGGCCCAATGACCTTCGGCGTAACGGAATTCAGCCTAACGAGATAGAACCGTGTCTGTGCTAGCTGATAGGTACAACCAGGTAAACAACCGGAAGAATGGGCAAAGGAAGGAGTTATACATCCTATCCACAAGAAAAAGGTTAGTTTTATGTAAATCCTTCCGAGTGATCACCATTCTAAAAACGGCCTACAAAGTGTTATCCCAGATCATGACTCTGTCACTTGTAGTAGGGTGGCTGATCCAATGGTAGTGTGTGTACCAATAATAGTGGTAGTGCGGTTTTAAGCGTGTTATAGGCAATTTTTATTTTTATGTGTATTTTTCTAACATGGCCCATGTTGAATTGATATGAATGTGTATAAAATTTGTTCGGAAATTAGTAAGGAAATAGTAGAAAACAATTAAAAACCTTAACTTTTTTGCTCCTTTGCACCAGTTATAGTGGGACGTTCCTATAATAGTGGGTTTCAATGGGAAATCAATGTAAACCACTATTATAGGAACAGCCGTTAGCAAATACCACTATTACTGGAACATGTACCAGTAATGGAGGAAATGCTTTTTTGAAAAATTCAACGATTTTATCATTCTAAAATTATTTTTTACGTAAAATAGAATAGAAAAGCTTTCGTATGACGTATTCAGATATGAAAAACGAGTTTCCGTTATTTTCTGGTGATTTTTTATTCCTCAACCCGTTACTATTGCCACTATTACCGGTACAGACGCCCTAAACGAGTTTGCGGGAAGTTATCAAGCCGGCTTCGTTAACGGCCGATCAACAAAGAACCCGAACTTTATTGTACGGCAAATTCTTCAAAAATGTCGTGAATTCCAGGTCCCCCGCATCACCTGTTCATTGATTTCAAGGCGGCATACGAACGGGTTTCCTGGGAAGGTCACAAGACTGATAGGAGCAACGATGATATGTGTGTGAAATTGTATGAAAATTTAAAGCAAAAATTCCAGTTCGTTTGTATCCAGCCTACAGCATTGGTGATTGACTTGCATGCTTGTTGCTCCATACAGTGGCCCAATTTCATATTCGTACAGGATACTGATTCCACATCAAGTTAGTAAAAAACTATTAAATGAAATATTGAGCTACAAATACTTTATCCACATTGATGGTAATAGGTGTCATCTATTGTTTGCCAATTACAAAATGTTTCCATTTACATTCATCTTTGGATTAATAGAAAAGTATTGAATTGATGTCTAAAATTCACCCAATTACATATTCGTACACCTACCAAAATTCAAACGCACAACGTTCAAAACTAAATTTAGAACCTCTATTTGATTACTGAAGTGCTTTGTTATGATGTTAAGATGTAGTGAAATACATTTGGACAATTTATTAGTGGACATGTATAAAATTTAGGTAAAATTATGAGAAATGCCAGTTTTCCAATGATTTTTGCTATAAAATCCAATAATTCGAACAATAACGTTTATTTTTGTCATTGGATCCAATCTATAGATTATACTCGTAAGCTCTGATAGAAATTTAGTTGAAATATATAGACTTTACAGAAATCATAAACAGTTTTTATCCCTTTTGAGTTCAGCAAATTGTTGTGCCATAAGTTCAAAACTCTTCTAAAATGATATTTTTAATAAATGTAAACCAAATTTTCATTCTAAACAACAGGTAAATGTTAATTTCGAATTTGTCTGTAAAAATAATTTGAACTACGAACTTCGTTTTACAATAAAGTACCCTAAACTACGCTGTACATACCTCCACATAATTGATGTCATCGTAATATTCAATTATCTTTGAAATAATATTTGAATTATATTCAAAATAGCACCCTATTTTGCAATTTATTGATTTTATAAGAAAAATACAAAATAACTTGAATGAGCAGAAAGCATTGATACACTATTTAATAGGAATCTATGACATTTGGTCGAAAGACATTTGGTCGAATGACATTTAGTCGAATGACGTTTGGTCGAAGGTACATTTCGTCGAATGGACATTTCGTCGAATGGACATTTGGTCGAAAAGGTTTAATTGCAACCAACAATCTCTATGCGATTAGTAACATTTTGTTATTCAATCTGACAAACGCTCTCCCAACATATTGATCAAGCTCTTGTGTTTTTATTGATTCATGTTGTTTTTTCGTTCAGGCATGTTCTGCGATTCGAGATAAGCTGATCCTAAATGGAAGCAAGCCAACTTTTGTCTCCTCAGTCAACTTGTCGTCACTTACCCGATACATAGAATTAGCACAAATTTTCATTTTTAATGATTCCTAGCTTCTTCAGCAAACTCTGTTTTTTTACCCGAGGTCATCAACACTGCCAGCAAAGCCATATATTTGCTTACTGGATGTCACAATAAGCCAATTGGTCATAAGTAGAGTGACCGACAGCTAGCGTTCATTTCGTCATAAAATTTTCCTTATTGCAATTTTTTCCTGCCGTTTTAATTCTGATTTCCGTATTCAATAATTTTACCTACGTCCGTACGCTGCAAGACCCGGAATTCAAAGAAGGATTCCGAGCACTCACTCTGAATTCTTTCATCCAATGAAGGTCAGTAGTTCATTACGAAGAACGATGACATTTTAAAAGAATAATAAATAATGAAAACATTATGTTCACATTGTTGAGTAATAAAATAAAAGCTTGTTGATTAGTCAAAGAATGATGATATTTCAAAGAATAATAAATTCACTAGAGCTAAATATTTCAGTTTATGTACAAAAAAAACTACTTCTAAAAAGGTAATTTGAATAATCATTGAAATCCTAGATTTTGGCAAAAACTTTAAATTACAAATCAAAAGATGCATGAAATTTAAAAATAAGACTACATAAAATGTCCCTTTTTTAATTCAACAACAGTTAATGATTCAGATTACTCCAAAGAATACGTTATCTTACCAACTTTGCAAAACTAAGAAAACAATAATCATTTTTACCAAATAATCTTTGAATCCATTTGAAAATAAGCTTTCAACCAAATTTCCGTTCAACTAAACGTCATTCGATCAAAATATATGTTCAAAAGCAATTCGACCAATTGTCCATTCGACCAAATGTCCTTTCGACCAAATGTACTTTCGACCAAATGTCATTCGACCAAACGTCATTCGACCAAATGTCATTCGACGAAATGTCCTAAAGCCATTTAATAGAATATATCCTGTTGTTTTCATCATTTTAAAAACACGTTTGTGTTGCGGTTATGGCAATAATATTTATTCTATAAATCTCTATAATCATGTTTGGTAGTAAAATGTAAATTAAAAATGATAATCACGCAATGTTTTGATAGGAACATTAACTATGGATTATGTATATACATTTAGGAGCCAAACGTAAAGAAATTGACTTAAATTTTTGGTTTTGGATTTGTTATAAATATTATATTACCTAAGATTCAAAAGTATAAGTTGTCGATATCCACTCTTAGCTACTCTAAAACTGATTATAATTTTTTGAAACTTGTGCAATATTCGCAATTAGCATTCTTAAGGAAGTGATGATGAAAAAATGCAATTTATTGTTCGACTTACCGAATATTTTAGCAAAAAACTTGGGAAAACTGGTATTTTTCTTAAATTTACTTAAGTTTCAAATATATCCGTTTATAAATTTTCCAAATGTATTCTACTGCATCTGAACAACACAACGAAGAGCTTGAGTAGTCATCTAGTCCATTAAAAATTAGTTTTGCATGCTGTATATTTCTTTTTTGTTAGGTGTACGAATATGGAATTGGGTCAATTATAGACACAATCTCAATACTTTTCCATTATTCCAAAGATTTAAGCAAATGAATACAGTCGGTCATTGCCAAACAATAGATGACACCTATAACCTTCATTATTGATAAAGTATATCGAAGTCCACGCACCATTTAATAGTTTTATACCAACTTGATATGAAAACAGTACCCCGTACGAAAATGAAATTGAGCCACTGTATATCTGATATGCGGAGAGCTGGGTTCAACAGCCGGGGATCTTCACCGAATACAGTCAATTTGTTTGCTTTGCGAATGGCATGAACATCATCTACCGAACATTTGAAAAGGTAGAAGACCTGTACTTGAGGCAACATAAGTAGTGATGAATTCCGATCACTATTAGATTGACAAAATTGTTACCGGCGAAAAAGCTTCCAACAATCACTCGAAAACTAATAAGTTAATAGGCACATCAGCTCTAAAACAATCGCCTTTGGCATGTTTAAAAGTCGGCCGGCTTTATATTTTCGGCTGTTGAAAAACGCACCCGTCCCATTTTAAACCAATATCTCCTAAATTACAATCTCTATTTCCCTAACGCCCAACGTCCGCCTAATATAATATCCTCATACGTTTCGTGAGAGCTTTCCGCGGCAAAGCCTAAGGTCTCCATTGATAGCATTATAAAAGAAGATAATGGTTCCTCCGTTGGGAAGTCGGATGGTTTCTGAACGTGAAGTCTCTGTCGCTCAGGTATGGATTTAGAAACACGGATCGAATCCAGTCAAATGAAAAAAAAAACTTTCGTGGGGTTTTTTATTGATTTATTGTTTTATTGAAATCATATATTTCATGTTTTACGATAATAGTTATTAATCGTTGTGGAGACTAGGATCGTGGCGCTGGATTCCTCTATCGGTATGGGACTTCAATCGGACCACTTTTGAGTAGGAGGATGTGCCGGATTTCGGCGAACGAATGGGTCTGTGGGGTTAACGTGTGGAAACTAGGTTGTTGAAGGTATCATCTAAATATAGAAATAAGTATAGGTTTAAAAGAAAACAGGTGCCGAAGGTTTATATGTGTTTCAATAAATCATCGCCGTTGGTGATTGATGAAGTCAAAGCTTTTTTGCTATGTGTTTTGTATCACACACATGTTGAATATTGCATTATATATTTTTTTTTTCAACGAGTGGTGTGGTATGAAGCCTACATAAAAATGTAGTTTATTAAAATTGAAATGTGAATCGAAGACATTGAATTAAATGACATAACTTGACATTGAATGACATGATAAGACAAGGCATAAATATTCCAGATAACACACCTAAAGAACCAGATATTTGTTTATACTGAAAACTCAAATCATTGGTCACTTCCTGGTAGTTGATGATCTTAATCTTCATTTTTGCAACGATAAACATAATAATAACAATGTGGCAAAATTTAAGGGCAGCACGTCTTTCTGTTCCCATGCCAAACTCGAGCGTTGATTGATGATTCAAAAGTAGCTACATCCTTATCCGTAACCCTGAAGCTGACGGCTCCCAGAAAAAGACGGTCAAAGTGAAAAACAAGGCGGCTACTGACGCTCTCCACTAATCGATTAAGTGTAGTTCAGTAGTTACCGCAACCCGACTTTAGCGCTCGCAAATAGAATCATTAACGTGCGTAAGCATCTTTCGAGATGCCGTTAAAGGCCCAAACGCAATGATAGCGGAACGGCAACGGAATGCGGAACCGGTTCGCCAGCATGTATCACAACATCTCGACTGAGCTGACAACAAATGAAATTGGATCAACACTGAATCGACAAGCTGATTATAGTTCATGCTGGCGAACCGGTTCCGCATTCCGTTGCCGTTCCGCTATCATTGCGTTTGGGCCTTAACAATTGATGCTGTCCCGGTGGTCATTAACGGCGTTAACTACCATGAGAAAGCTGTACAATCCCATTCGGCAAGATTATGCATAACAGCAGTGACGAAGTGAGGATGGCGTACTTGCTATTTCATTCATGGTTACTCGATCAACAGTGACCTCGATGGGAGATTGATAACAAGTCTCTAGGACGTAACACGATACCAAAAGAGAGACTTTGTGGAAGGGGTCAGGAGGCCAAAGGAACTTCCAAAACGAAGTCTAGAGAAAAAATCCAAGCTAGAGGACCGATCGTGTTGAGGTACCTTGAAAGCTTGGCGTCATCAATCAATGAGTTCGTGACAGCAGTGCGCTCGAATCATCTGTTTTTAGACAACGAATGTCTTAGGAGAGTATAAATGTACGTGGCGAGTGGCAATTTCTGTCAGTAAAGTATATGGTAACCAATATAAGTTGGACCTCTACATACTGTGGACCCCAGGGCCATTTTCCAATAACTTCCCAGTTTAAATTAAAAGACCAACTCAATTTGCAAGTCATTTGGACAGATAGGAATGTTTCATATCTGGAAGACGTGGAAGACGCTGGGCAATGAGATTAAAATATTGCTTCTTCAATGAATTATTTCATATTTTCTAATATCTATTCGTTGTCCCCCAGCAACAACATTTCAACTTTTACTATACTCCTTCTCCTCCTAGTGAAGCCATTGCCCACATTGAAAGCATATTAGAAAACGATTGCCAATATCACCTCCAGTCTGCCAATGTTCCACATCCCTATAATCCAAGAAAACAACCAAACTAAACATTCACACAAAACATAAAATTGACACACTCGAGAGGTATCATCTGTTTCAAAGCAATAAATTTCGGCACCCGGGTACCCCCCGTCGATTAGCCTCTCGTGGTTGAATAAGGTAGTGAAGAAGAGCCCACTACAAGAAAAAATAGAACACAACATCCTGCATCTTGGCCGGGCCACCGCGCCACTATCCCAAAGGTATGAAAAACGGCAAATGCCCACTTAACTATACAACCCCTCGCCGCCACACCAGGACATGAATGTGAGGTTAGACGCTAGACAAAACGACTGTGGAAGATAAATAAATTTTTGATGTAAGTTTTTTCCCTGTCATTCACCTTGCACGGTGTGTCAAAAACGTTTATCAGCGAAAAATAAAGAAGACCACTATTTCAAAGACATGGCTTTCTGGCATACTTTCTATGAATTTGTAAATGTTTAATAGAGAAAATCAAAATTCATATTGTGTTTACGATCAGTAAATCGTGGCCTGAAGGGATGTCTTCATTCCAGTACAACGCACGTGCTTCATTATTCTTTCTTCTTTTCGGCGTTACATCTCAAATGGAACAGAGCCTGCATCTCAGTTTAGCGTTCTAATGAGCACTTCTAGTTTTGCATGTGCATATCGTGTAATAGCTACAAAGATACTCTATGTTCCGGATATCGATAAAATTCCCTTTACGAGAAATTTCTCGACAGACGATATTCGAACCCATGACCCTCAGCATGGTCTTATAGAATAGATGCACGTGTAGCCGGCTCGAGACGGCGAGCGAACCAATCTGCTAGGGCGTTCGGGTTGGGAGAGAAACAAGTAGCTTATGCGCCACCTCCTTAGAGGACCACTTGTCAATTTCTATTGCCCGGCAAACTCAAACCTCAGGGCGAGTCCTGTTTTCCTACAAACTACCGAACGATCTAGCAAATGCTCCACGTAATCCAAGTACTCAAAACTCTACCCTCTGACCGGCTCAAAACATAACCGACAACTCGACTTTCTACCGATACCGAATGCACGTGGTCGACAGGTATCATCACAGGCCAAGTTCGCCCCGACCACAATTCACCTTCTCGCTTCAGGACAAAAATGGAGGACTGAGAAACCCAAGCAGTCCGACTTGGAGTAACAACACAACTATACTACAACAAACAACGAAACGTGAAAAATATCCTACGACCAGTGCACTCAATATAAGGAAACAATAACTTCAACTACAACATTTAAAGAAACGCAAAACTACTATCAACATTTATTCATTTCTACTTTATAACATTAATTTCTACTCGGGTACCCACTTTCTACATTACTTTCTCTTTCCTCTTCCTCTCCCTTCTACTCTCACCTAACTGTGCGGATTTCTTTAGCTAACCTTTAAACTGTAAACTTTCGACAAACGCTCCGGAGCATTCAAAACGCTTTCCAAGCTTACTAACGCTTCACCAACTCGAGTACAGGGACAAAAATAGCCTTTCTACTTACAGTCGGCTTCTGCTTTACCGGCTGCTTCCTCCTTCTTTGCGTCGCCTACCCAAGCGGGTGAACAAAGGCGTCCAAATGAATAACGGGATTTACTGGTTCAGTCGTCGACACGATGAATTTCCCTGGGGGTGGGAAAATGCTCTGTTGGAGTGCGATGGTGACGGCGCAACTCCCTTCTAACTCCGGCCGGCAGTTAGGAAATCCTTTGAAGCTGGCACGTGGGGTCAGAAGTGTGGAAAGATGGCGAAATATGGGCGCGGTGTGCCGAGCGGGAGGTGGGTTGGTGCGGAAGACAAAACTGGCAAATAAAAAGCCGTCGAACGGCTATTCGACGGGGGTAAGCTTTGGTTCGAAAAGCGTTGAATTTAATCTTTACCTTTTTTTTTCACAATCACGCACAGTACCGCACAAACTAGCTAGCTGGCTATAACTTTTACACTACCTATCGGGAGGGAAATTTAACAATTATTACACCGAACATTAAGACACTTTCCACGTTTATACCTTCAAAAACACACCGCGAAACTACTTAGAACAAAACTTCACACTCCTGCCTCTTCCACGGGTCAGATCAAAGTGGACGAGACAGAACTTGAGATGCCTCAGAAAGGTCGCAGTTTATGTTTTCGGCATTCGTACCGGAAATCGTGGAACGATCTTATCAAAAGTCGGTTCCCGATTATCCCTTGAGCCGATTAGTGAATATTGTCTTTTTCCCTCTCAAACATTTCGCATTTAGCTAGATCGGGTCCATTCTTTCCCTCAACGTCTTATTCTTTAAATCTAACGACAAGTGGTCCCGACGGGAGAGCATACTCAATCCCAACGGCCCCTGGCGCATGCTTCGTGAGATGAGTTATGTTCGCGCCAAGTGAGTGAACGATAACTTGTACGAGTGAAGCTCGATGAAGAGTTTATTTGTGCGAGTGATTCGGGTTCACTCTTGCATGCAAGTTCAGTGCAAGTGAACTATCCTGCTGTTCGTTTGAATCGTAAATGAATTTATATTGCTGTTCGTTTTATTATACTTCTAGCGTGACAAAATATAATTAATTAATGACTCTAGCAAATACCGCTACATAACACCGGACTTGTTTTACGAAAATTTGATTGTAGGAGTACAACCAAATTTTCGTAAGGGCAAGCCTTACTCATTACAGATTCGTCAAATCGAGACTCTCACATATTGTAAATAAAGGTTCTAACGAAACATACATAGATTTTCCATAAACATCGATATCTTTTAGTATATTCAAAGGTTTGAATAATATGCCATATAGATGAGTAAATAAGTAAATAAATAAATAATAAATAAATAAATAAATAAATAAACAAATAAATAAATAAATAAATAAATAAATAAATATATAAATAAATACATCAATAAATAAATAAATAAATAAATAGATATAATAAATAATCTGTAAATATGGAAAAATATATAATAAATAAAAAAATATTTTCTTTAAATAAATATGGATATCTAATATAAATAATTGTATAAATAAATCTATCAATCCATCATGCAACAATAACAAGTGGACAGAATAATTAAATAAATAAACAAAGCTTAAAGAATCTAAATGTGACTATGTACAAATTATTTACAATAATGTGGTCTCAAATTGTATACTATAGTACGAATCTTTGGTTCATTGGAGTTATCAATTCCTAAGTTCAGTTAACAGAACGACACCGACATCAAAACCACATGAAAATTGATTCATATCAACTTCCATACACAACCACTCAACGAAACATAATAAACCGGCTCATTCAGTAATGAAGCTATTCCATTCCTGACGATGGATACAATACCTCATTCTGAATTCACCTCACTGTCTGTCCTTAGATCGAACATCAAGGCTATTCGCTGAAACAATGTCTTTCTAAGGTACAAACGCAAAACTTAAAACTAACTACATGATCACGCATCGTCTTCAATACCAACGTGTTAGCTAGGAAGAGAGCGCTCTCATAGCATAACTTGATTCAGCATAAGAAATATGTTGAATCATTACGCGAAACCCCACTTCTTCCATGTTTCTCACGCCAAACAAGAAGCTCGGCTCACCGAAACATAAGAAATGAACAACATCACTACATCTCATGAACTCTGAACATATTCATCGATGACTCCAAATGAACTTCAGAAACGTCAAATATGTGAGCTGTTACAGTTTGTTTACAGTTTGTGAAGGTGGAACATTTTATAATTTATTAATGTGAAATTCTACGTAAATAATCTGGAAAAACTACGAAGAAGTACTATCGAATCATTCTTATTACAAAGGTATGTTTTTAATGTATTTGCTTTGATTTTTTTGTAGGTAAACACCGATAAGGGAATGGTGTCAACGACTTCTAAAGGACCTCTGAAGATGATGCATCAACAAAAACGGCCTCCATTTGAAGAAAGGAGTGAAATTCTACGGATTTTGATGGTTACGATGGATGGAGAGATGACCACATATTCATACAAGCTAAGTATCATTCCAAGTTATATATCCCCTTCGAGCATGTACTATTTCTATATTTTGTTTTTAGGTACAATCAGACGAGCAACTATGATGGAGAAACAGTTCTAGCGATGCGTAGCCGCTTAGAAAGCACCAACATGATTATGACGTCACGGACAGAGCTTTCAACGATTCATCGAGGAATCGGCTACACACGTTTACTGGTACGGCTATGTGGGTACATCCATCATTCATATTCAGGTGAATATAAATCGAAGCCAACCTTGAAAATTTCGAAAGCACAAATTTGGAGAACCAGGTAACCATTCATGTTGAAAATTTAATCGTTCGAACAGCGGGTTACCAATCGATGAATTTTTCATTTCAAACGGATGTCGGGTTCTTCAAATTTATGCTCTTGAAGATTTGAGGTTTGGCCTCGATTCATCTTCACCTTTGAGCCAAGTAACCATAAGATTCGCATTCAACATTGGAAATATTTGAACATTTTGTTGATCTAATCAAAATTTTGAGAAAAGTGTGCGGGCTTTCGATTCTGTTGCATGCTCCTGTGGGGCGAGTGACGGAATCAAGATCAATAGTATCCGGTTCGCGTTGTGCGAGTGTGATAAGATATTCGGGTACAGTTGAGGATGGTTTGATATCTGGTGAGCTCATTTTCTGCTTGTGATAACACATTTTTAAGTGGAAACATTCCACATTCCACGTGTTGGGAGAGTCACCTTTGACGAAAACACACAAAATTTGATAACAACTTTCATGTTCACAGTTTCAATGCTGAAAACGGTTTATTCAATACAAAATATCATCTAATTATTATTATTTATATAACTAAGTACAATTTGGTGTTCACTCCGCAGAACCAGCAAAACAGCTTCTCATATTTTCTTCTGCACACTACCGACAATTTCTTTTATTCAATGTTGCTAGTTCCACAGATAATTTCCGTCTCAACATTGCTCTGATGTAGTTTTAAAACAAATTATGGATGGTTCGTCACTCACTTAAAGTGTCGACATAAACCCTTATGATTATTTCATAAATTTTACACACACCTTTCGTTTTTCGTATTTTTTTTTTACTTTTTTCGTACTTTTTCAATCTTCTTCCCATATATACCAATATCGTTTCACCACGAAACACATACGTAAATCTAGTTTTAAGTAAGAGTCGCATTTTTCCTCCTTTTACATGGATCGCATCACCGACTTTTTTTTTGTGGAGATAGAGAGGAATTCTCGGTCTCTAGTAGCAACAATCATTACACACTAACATTACTTCCCCATCTCAACAGACTGTAAGGTCTTGACCAGCGTCAATAATATAAGAGCTGCTAAAATATGTCCTTCGAGGGAAAGCCCATCCCTTATTCATTTGGATCGAAGTGTAAGAACCGATCAATCACGAACCAGTAAACCAGTCAGTCTATACTATGCCATGCTATGCTTTTTCGTTGATGGAATCAAAACTTACAGTAGTTGCCGAGCTGACATTTTCAGTAAACCGAATATCTGAACTTCAGACACAACTCTGAAAAAAGCAGGATTCCACTGAAACTCAGCAATTTTGATTGCTAAAAATATAAGCCCGCAGAAAAACGCTAGAACCAGAGACGGACGTTGAAACCGTTTCCCTAACGATTCCATTCTTCCACGCGCATGCCTTTCCTTACGCCTGATACATAGGCAGTCTGCTAACCACAAAAGCAAACCTCTCTGCCATGCCTTTCCCCCAAACCACACACTTCCGCATGAACTGGCGTAGATGCAGTCGAACTCCACGGTCTACAGTGGGCTAGTATAAGTGCAGCATCATTTCCTCCCCCTTCCCCACATTGGTCTGCATTCTGACGTAGCAGGCGCCATTATAGCCTAAAAATAGAAGATCATAGCACTTATACACTGAGGGTGTCTGTTAGTCCCAAACAGTCATTCGGTTGGTTCCTTGTGTAAGTGCAGCTGATCTGGCGATACTGCCCGAGTAACACACATGCTATAATGGAGTATTATCAACTTATATATGACTATTTTTGGTCATATATCAGTTGATAATACACAATTATAACATGTGTGTTGCTGGGGTGGAGTAGAATCCACGGGCGGCCAATCAAGCTCAAGCTCAAGCTCAAGCTCATAATAACTTTCCACTATATGTGAAAAATTCGTACAATGCACAATGGTCGGGCTCCATATAAAGGGGCGGCCAAAACTACCAAAAACTTTTTTGAGATTTTCATGATTTTTTTAATTTTAAAATATACCTCATGTGTTTTATTATTATGATCCTTAACTGAAATTGAACTAAAATTTAAATTTCTATGACTTTTATGACGGCAAACTGGCTGGAGTCAAAAAATTGAAAAATGTAACTATAAAATAAAGCACAAAATTTATAATTAAGGAATGCAATATTTCCCCAAAGTTACCCACTATCTGAAAACTTATGGTTCAACACTTTTAATGAGCATGAGGATGGAGAAAAATATTTGGTTGAAGTTTTAATACTATTCAATATTACACTTTAGTGATTTTGATGATTTTGAACATGAAAAACAACTCTTGTCGCGTCATGTCGCCGCCATTTCGAATATTGCACATCAAAAAGCATCCTTAGATCTCACAAAAAACCTTTAAAATTTTTGCAGAAATTTGCTGATTTGCAAGTTAGAGCTATTTGAATAATTCAATAGTTTACATATATTTTGACGATATTTTTCATACAAAGTTTATTTTAAATATATTTAACCACTATTCATACACATTTTGATCAAACTCGATCAAATATAATTAAAATTTGTGCTTTCAGTCCAGTTTGATAACAATTTTAATTTTAAAAAAATATTTTTTTCAAAGTTACGTAATTTGTGAATAACACCTTCTGAAACAACAAAAACGCCAAAGAACATATTCAGATTACATATTTCATCGATTAAAGCGATAAAAATAGTTTTGGCCAAAATTCACTTTTTTTCCGACCATTGTGCAATGTTTACATAGCAAATGTTTTGTGCCTTGCGAATATGTGTTCGGATTTTATTTAATATATTTTCTTGTTTATCCTGTTATTGTTGATGTTGTTCCAAAAAATGTTCATGTCTGGTTGTAGAGCATGTTTTGGTTAATAGTTGTGCTGAAGATACAAAATAGCTCAGATTAATATTTATGCTGCAAATAAATCAAAGAAGCCCTCGGAATCAAAAGTAGCCCCGTTTGACGGTACATTGACAAAATTCTTAAAAAATGTTTAGAGGAATCTGAAGAGTAATTCCCGAAATAATTCGAGAGGAATTATTTGAAGCCATCTTTTGGAAAATTAGTTGTATTATTAGTTGATCTCTTAAAAATATATTAGGTAAAATTCATAATAAAATGGTTTTGTTTACGGAGGAATCTCTTAATAAATGATTACGAATTTATGCCTTATTTTAAAGTAATCAATTCAATAAATTACCTTGTGGAGTTTCTGGAAACACCTCTTGAAGACTACAATTTGCATTGAAGGAGAATCACAACCAAATCCTGGAAAACTCTACATGAATCCGTTGACAACTTCTGAGGAAATTTCTGTATGATTTCTTGAAGGAAAACTTGCGAGATGTCTGGAGAAATTTGTGCGTCATTTCTATAAGAAACGCAGGTGAAATCAATTACTGGGAATTCTCAGATGAACTTCCTGAAATCCTTAATCCTTATATCTTGGATATTCAATGCCTATTCTATTAAACTAAGTTTACTGGTTTAAGCCTTGTAAAAACATTCTTAAGCCACTCTAGTAAGTTAAGTTAGTTGTCAATATTTCTAATTATAACAACGGTAACAATTCTACACTAATTGAGAACAGTTGGACCATTTTTTGAGCGATTTTGTAGGTTTTTTCAGTGCTATTGCATAAATTTTATATATTTTAGATCGAAATTTTTAATCAAAAACTTCAAATTAAGATTTCTCGAGATTCTTCCTAGGGATTTTTTTTTTAAATTGGCCCAAAGGTGCAGAATGACCTTAGGAATCGATCCCTGTACTCAGCTTTTGTGGACATTTTTTTACACGGGGCACGTGTACACACTACGTAAAAAAACATAATTACACACGACGTAAATTTCATGTTGAGCTAAATACTCGAAGTTTAAATGTAATGACGTAAATTTCATGGTATTTTCACTAAAAAATGCGTCATTCAATATTTGGTTTAATGTGACGAATACCTAATTGCGTAATTTTACTCGCTTTAATATGACCTGCATTCGTGATTTTTTATAAGTGTGTGGGATTTTTCTCAAAAATGACAATATCCCTTAAGAAATTTTCTTAACTTCAAATCCCTTAACATCAAATTAAATCCCTCGATGGAATATTTTAAAATACACGGATGGGATACCGTATATCTTTGAAATGGTGGATGCAGAATTGATGGTCATAGCGTGATATAATATTCCCTTATAACGGTTATAGACACACCGTGTTTATTGTTCTACGCCGGTGACATGCCGATCGGGGCAACCTTTCCGCATTTTTCGACTCACCTGAAACGAAAAAGATAGAGGAAAAAAATATTAGTTTTTCAGAATGACTTCTCCGTTTTGGCAAATTTCACAACTGTCAAGTCCAGGTGAGATTAGGGTTTCATTGGTTTTCGGCCCTTCCCTTTGCCGTTACGTTTGTCCCTTTTGCCATCCTATTTGTTATTTATTAACATTTTTATCGGAAATTAGTGTGAAAATCTGCAGCTCAACATCGAAACCGTCAGGACAGCTGAAGACTCTTCAATCCAACACAAGTCAGACCATTGTTCGGCATTTGTCCGTTGCACGCGCCCAAATACTTTACCCATTTAGGAACACCTCGAACGAATCGTTACGCTTTCAGTAGACACAGCAGGATTCTGCTTAACCTAACGATGCGCCAAGCCGAGAGGAAAACGATGTGTGCAAAGAAAATTTGAATCGATGAATGGTCATTTGTTTGTTTTTGAGAGTAGGATGCCGCAGGGTCTTCCCTGACTCCCTAAGGCTCCCCGTTTCGAGTGCTATCTTGGCCTCTAGACCGAACCTAAAGGGGTTAGATACATATTCGAAACCGTGAAATCAACTCTTCGAAGTTTAAATCCTAAAATCCGTATCGTCTCACCTATTACTCAATCTTGACCGCGAGCCATATTCCTAAGACCCCAACAGCGTGTCTGGATCGAGAAAGCATTAAGATTTCATAGAAAATATTTCTACATTATCCGTGGATCATTAATAATTTCTATGCCCATGCGGTGATGGGCGAAGCTTTGTTTTTTCTTCTGTCTTGCGACTCCCAGAGAGATGTACCTTGATGTCCCGATTTCTGTTGGGGGCTGTGGTCGTGATTTCTTCTCGGGTAAATCTAAATTTAATGCCTAATCGGGTGTGACGCGGGTTGGCCATCGTGAGGATGTTTTGTAGAATGATTGTGAGAGATGTATTTGTAGATATACCTTTTGGATAGAGGTTTCAATCAAATAGAACAGTTGAGTACCCATAAAAGTACGGAACTTTATGTAAAAATCAACTTTTTTATTCTCAAAAAGCTGTACTTGATGTACAAATTTGCAGAGCACAGAAAAGTCGAAAGATCTAGTTCAATGACATCTCTGATCAATTTTGAAAGACTTAAATGGTAAGTTGTCAAACAAAAATATCATTTTTTTTGTCCGTAACAAAACACAGTTTCTTCGAAAAAGTTACATGACATATTAATGTTGAGGGTAAGAATGAGCTAATCTTTTAAACATATCCGTAGCATGGATTTCAGTGAGCAGATTTAAACAATAATAGTGAAACAAGAACGGTAAATTAATATGAGAAAATTGGACATTTAGAAGCACAAAAAAAAACATTTTTCTCGAAAATCACTCCTCTTACGAGATACGAAAATTTTCGAGATATGTAGGACAAAATCTGTTAAATCCATTGCAAATGGTCAAAATGTATGGACAAAGCTTTTATTTTGTATCCTTTTGTAATACGGTTCCGGGTCATTTGGCCGAATGTCATTTGGCCGAACGCCATTTGGTCGAAAGGATCATTTGACCGAAAGAGTCATTCGGCCGAATGCCGTTTGGCCGATATTGAAAATATGCAATAGTGAACTACAGTTAGCATGCATTTGTAATGTATTTAAAAGCTGAATTTCAAGGCACAGTTTATTCTAAAAGAATGATAACTCATCATTGATATGCAGCTCATAAGTGTTAGTTCAAGGAACAGTCAATGCTGAAAGAAGAACTCCTAAATGTAAGCAATTTTTCACTTCTATGCTAGAGGTAATAGTTGCCACCCAGACAACCAGAATGTATGTATAACCAAATCACCTTTTGCGTTATGCGATGCTTATATGTGCAAATTTTCGCGTATAAGATGTCGCGCATTATACGTTCAAAAGTGGAGGCAATTTACGTGCAAATATTATATGATGAAACATAACATACAATGCGAGTGTAAAGATTTTCTTGCGAATTAGTCTGTGCTCTTATGCGGCTAATAACAAAATTTATTTGACAGCTGCTATGAATTGATCGTGGAAATAGCGTTTTATGCGAGAAAACTCATCGATCAAACGGTTTCATCCACCAGGTAGTGCGGGAGTGATGCACTTTGTACAAATAAGCGACTTTGTTCGTACACTGCTATGCGACTTCTGGTTGTCTGGGCAGCATAGGTTTTAGCATTGACAGTTACTAAAACGGCTTACGACTTATTTGTCTTTCTGTAGCATCGATTTGCTTCAATCATTCTGATAGTACTTAGTAAAGTTATTAATTTCTAGCAATTACAATTTTGGCTTCTTTTTTTACACAACGGAGAAACAGAGAGCCTATGATCAAAAGAAGGACAAATCTCTTATAAATTGAAGCTAGTGTATGCAAATAATTGTTATATCAGTATAACTAAAAAGAACTGCCGACGATTTAGAGAAAGTAAAATTCCTAATTATAATACCCAAGTAACCATGGAGCATTAGATCATTGCTTATAAAAAGCAGCTGCATTACCGTAAGCCTACCATTAAATTAGTTTAAAAGTGGAAAAAGGCCCTGATATAGTTGAACTAATGCAAGAATGTTCGTTCATAAAGCAACCAAGCAATTCATAAAGTAATATTAGTGCATTGATAAATTTGTAATGTAGCGTTAATGCTCTTTTGCTTGACAGTTCTTGTAATTTGTCGAATAAAAGCAATGTCGCATCGAATATCACTGATTACGCTTATTGATCTGAGGTTGAACTCAGAACTTGGTAGAACCTAGCTATATGAGCCTATATGAGTACTTTTCTAGATCTCATGAACTGTAGTAGTAGTAGTTCTTGAATAAAGTTAAACAGTCGTTGCACTAGAATCTTGGTAGAGTATAATTATAAAAGCCCGTAGTACTGACCAGTAGTATTGTTGATATGCAGTAGAAGGGGGTGCGACATTTCGCATAAAGACGTTTTGCAATAAGGACGTTTCGCATACGGATGTTTGGCATAATAAGATTTATATGCCTTCTTCAAAATGCTACCTGTTCTTGTATGAAACTGCTTTATGCGAAACGTCCATTATGCCAAACGTCCGTATGCGAAACGTCCTTATGCGAAACGACTCTATGCGAAATGGGTCACCCCCGCAGTAGAATACGTGCAATGTTATAATGCTTGGTGTTACTTGGGTATAAGCTAAATTATTGCCAACAGTAATGAAACCAGTACAAGTTGAAAGAATAACCCATGTTTGAAAGATGGAAAAAAAATCTTATGAAATAAATCAAAATCATTCCAAACCTTTGCTCACCGTTGGTAACCCAGAGACGACCCAACCATGAGATCAGAGTCTTGACGCGAGTTCACAACTTCGTCCTGAATGAACGGATAGTTTTAATTATTTCTTGGAACACTTATATAGAGACAAACATGGCGTCTCGCCACATTATAAAGATCAACAAATCAAATTATTGGGTTATTATTATTATTGGTTATTGCGCCACACTTATGAATCCTACACAGCGTTGACAAAATTTGATTTATATTTTTGTTCGCAATTCGGCCAAACTTGTTTTGTTTTGAAGACTATGACAAAAAAAATGCATTTGTGTCTATCACTCTCTCCGTAAAAAATGTTTAATGCATGGATTTTGAAGTACCCATTAATAAATGTGAAAATTTACAAAATATGTCCCGGTTATTTGAGGGGATGACCAAAGACAAATTAAAGACCCCCATGTCCCTTGCAGTTGCTCAAAATTTTATGGCTCATAAGGGGCCGTCCATAAATGACGTAGCATTTTTTCACTGATTTTTTACACCCCCCTCCCCCCTCGTAGCATTTCGTCACAAATGCTGATACCCCCCTTAGAAAATACGTAGCATATCAAGCAACCCCTCCCTATATTTTTTTATTTGTTTTCCATAGCAATTGGCTTTAAACAAAAAAAAAATGGAATTCAGAAGTTCAATAAAAAGTTTGATATTAATTACTGACTGAAACGTAAGGATAATCTAACGAATAAAAGTTTGATTTGCAGTAGTCCTCAAAAGTAATTTGAAAAATAGTTTTAAATAAACTTTTCCCTGTTCAAGTTGTTGGCTACATTGTATTAATTTTGCTGTTGTTACAATGAAAACAAGTTTACAGCTGAAAATATAGAAAAATGGATAAATATTTGATTGGATTGATGAAGCTAACAGTAACGAGTTAGGGTACAATTTTATAATATGTTGACAAAAAATTTCGTTATATTAGAGAATTGTGTTTTTGATTATTCGTTTTTAGGAAATAGATTTCAATGAAAATAATCAACAATATAGCTTAATTTGAAATGGATATTCGTCATTATTATCCAAATTGAAATCCATTTAGCAATTAGGTGCCAGATGTAGAAAAGATTACACTTGTAATATTTGGAAGGTTCAGAAAATCTTAGCGATTATTATACAAATTATTTATCTTTATTAATATTTCAGCTAAACATCATTATCGTTCCCCATACTGAAATAATCTTAGATAACCTATAACAAACCAATTGAATACTAAAAATAATCTTTCTTCATATTGAAAGATAGAACATTTTCGATAAAACTCGAATCTGTTGTCCAGGCTTTTCCACCAAGTTGTATTCAGGCTATTCCATCAGGAACATTGTTCTTTAAAAACAAATCGATGTGTTGATTGGGTGGAAATCTTCTGCAACATTGAGAGCATAATTCACGGAATAAATAACTTGTTTAGTGTAATATTTGCCAAACCGAACAAATTGTTTTTTTTTTTTAAGAAATAAGCTCTTACAGAAAATATGAATAAAGCTAAAACAATCCAAGTTGTTTAAGCATTGATTTTTAATTAATTTATTCATCTCTTAATTTGTTTATTTATAAATTAATTTATTAAGACATGCATATAATGTTCACATAATTATTTAAAGCATTAAAAATATCTGTTTGATTTTACTACAGAAAATCAAAATTTTCTTAGATATTTTTTCAATCTTGTCATATGAATGTTTTGAAGCTGAATTATCATTTTATAACCCAACTTTATAAGTCAAACGGAGAAAAAAAGAGTTTGATAAAAAATAATTGTATATTATTTTTTTAGCCAATCTCATTTTACCGACGTGATTCAAAATGCTACGTCCACTAGCTAGGACCCCTCCCTCCCCCTCGTCACACATCGTCACAAATTTGTGAAGACCCCCTCCCCTCCCCCCTAAAAAGCTACATCATTTATGGACGACCCCTAAGATAATCTAGAATGCCGTTCAAAGTGTACTGCGATCTGTCAAACTTGGGTACCTTTTGCACTACCGAGGGACCAAATGCAGTACTAGAAGTGGTACCCAATCTGAGCCCGAGTGTGACGGACCTGGGATGACCGTTTGCCCGAACGCCATTTAACCCTAAAAGTCAATTGGGCGAATGTCATTTGGCCGAAAAATGAGACAAATGGGATATTACACAGAGCATGCTAGGGTCAAGTTGTGAAGCTCAAATCTTGTCTAGGGTAATACAAACCAAACGTTATGAATGAATCCATGCAGAATTCATTCGTAACGTATACCGTTTTGTCTCAAATTCCGAACACTCGGTTTTTGTATGACGATTTGGTTGAAATGTTTCGCTGAAATATGTCATCAGATTACCTGTAAATGGCAGTCGATTGTAATTCAATTTAACGTCTTCCAAGTTATTTTATATCTCGGGAGTAGTGTTGATTCTTTAGTTCGAGGTCAGTAGAACTAGATCAGATAAATTTGTTTGCGAAATTATTCATTTGGATACGATTTATTCGTGCTGTTCGGAATATGAGTCAAGGTGTTCGGAATATGAGACAGAATGAACACAGTGTTCGGCATTTGAATCAAAATGCTATTCCATACTTTAACGTAAAAACAATACTAAACAAGTTTAAATAAAGATTTTTATCAGCTCGCCTAACAGCTAACAGTAAGGCTTTGCGAAGAATTAAAAATTTACACAGATATCAGCTAATTTATGACCATCAGATGCATTTGAAATCACGGTTAGCCTTAAGTGTTCGGAATATGAGTCAAAACGGTAGTTTGTATTACCCTAGACGGGATTTGAGCTTCACAACTTGTTCCTAGCATACTCTGTGTAACATCCCGTTTGTCTCATTTTTCGGCCAAATGACATTCGGCCAATTCGGCACGACTTTGAGCCTCCCTGTCATCCCTGTCTATGCAGATAAGTGGCTAGCGGCTATGATTAGTTTAACATCATCAATTGGAAGAAGAGCATATTTTTAAGAGATGGTGAAGTTTCTAATGAAAATATAAGCGCTCATAATGCTATCCATCATTGTCACATTTTTACTCGAAAGGACAGCAATTTAAAAGAAGGATAAATATCTAACTAAAGTATCCGCAAGGACAATGGCAACAATTATAAGAACAATATTTAAAAGTATATTGTAAATTCCAAATTAAAATGTTAGTTAGAGGTTTAATACTTCAACACTTGTTTAGAAAACTATAGAAAAATATATAAAAAAAACTATACATGTGGACCTTGTAGTGCCATGGTATTTTTTAAATCGCCAGTACTCCAAAACAAAATCAATATAGGTAGCGAAACATGGTAAATATTTCTGAACTGATAACGACTAATTCTCTTAGAAAAAAAAAACTTAAGAGATCTCAAGCATAACAGAGAGATCAAAATGGAACAAAAAATGGTTCGAAAGAAAACCAAAAGAACAAAAACAAAAAAACATTTTTATAAGGGTTTATCAAAGAGCCTAAACAGGAGGCATTGCGCTTAAGATAATTTTTTTCTCAATTTTTTGTAACATTACGACGAGTATTAAGGCCCAAACGCAATGATAGCGGAACGGCAACGGAATGCGGAACCGGTTCGCCAGCATGAATCACATCTCTCGACTGAGCTGTCAACGAATGAAAGGGAACCAACACTGAGTCGACAAGCATGTTATAGTTCATGCTGGCGAACCGGTTCCGCATTCCGTTGCCGTTCCGCTATCATTGCGTTTGGGCCTTTAGTGTATACATGTTTTTTTTTTCGGTTGGTAAATGGCTGGGCATGGCGTACCTGAAGGAATACAATAGACCCCTCTGTGCAGTCCACAGCCTCCTGCCCAGCAACTCCTATCCCTACCTCCTCGCGGTACTGGTTAGGCTACTACCAAACTTAGGGAAGATCAGATAACCAACCCCGGTGAGAACTTTGGTCGTATTCTGGCAGGGAAGGGGGTTTGCTTTTGCTTCTGCAAACCTGGAGCATCTGTACTCCATGTTAGGAGCGGCTCACAACAGCGTCTGTTCCCCATGTCAAGGGCGGTTGATCATCGTCAGAGTGCCAGAGAAAGACTCTAAGCTAAACTGTGTACTGTGTACGAAACGATTGGTACGACGAGGAATGTAGGCAAATTCTGGAGGAGAAGAATGCAGCGAGGGCGGTCATGCTGCAGCAAGGGACCCGGCAGAACGAGGAACGTTATAGACGGAAACGGCAAAAGCAGACCCGCCTCTTTCGGGATAAAAAACGCCGCATGGAGGAGACAGAGTGCGAGGAGTTGGAAATGCTGTGCCGGTCTCAAGAAACACGTAAGTTCTATCAGAAGCTAAACACATCCCGCAACGGCTCCATGCCGCGAGCCGAAATGTGCAGGGATAAGGATGGGAGCATTTTGACGGACGAACGTTAGCTGATCGAAAGGTGGAAGCAGCACTTCGACGAACATGTGAATTGCACTTAGAGCACAGGCAAAGAAGGACGGGAAAACGGAGGAAATGCCTTTGTAGTGATGGATACCAACCAGCCCCCACTTTGAGGGGGTTAAGTATGCCATTCACCAACTCAAGAACAATAAAGCTGCTGGTAAGAATGGTATCGGAGCTGAACTCATAAAGATGGGCCCGGAGAGGCTGGTCATTTATCTGTACTGGCTGATTGGCATAATCTGGGTAACAGAACAGCTACAGGAGGAGTGCAAGGAAGGGGTAATATGCCCCATCTACAAGAAAGGCGACAAGTTAGATTGTGAGAACTTTCGAGCAATCACCATTCTAAATGCGGCCTACAAAGTATTATCCCAGATCATCCTCCGTCGTATATAACCTGTAGTAAACGAGTTCGTGGGAAGTTATCAAGTCGGCGTCATTGACGGCCGATCGACAACGGACCAGATCTTTACTGTACTGAAAATCCTCCAAATATGTCGTGAATACCAGGTCCCAACGCATCACCTTTTCATCGATTTCAAGGCGACATACGATAGTATCGCCCGCGTAGAGCTATGGAAAATTATGAACGAGAACAGCTTTCTCAGGAAGCTCACGAGACTGATAAGAACGTCGATGGAAGGTGTGCAAGGTTTCAGGCGAACACTCCAGTTCGTTTGGATCCCGCCGGGACTACGACAAGGGTATGGACTTTCGTGCCTGTTGTTCAAGATTGCGCCAAATGGTATTATGCGGAGAGCCGGGCTTAGCAGCCGGGGTACGATTTTTACGAAATCCAGTCAATTTGTTTGCTTCGGAGGTCAATTCCAGTCAATTTGTTTGGTTACGGAGGCGCATCATCAGTGGAAGTCGGGTCTACTAAGACCGCTATTCCTCTATGGGCATGAAACGTGGACGATACTCGAGGAGGTACATATGAACTCATAAAATAGCGTTTTATGCGAGGAAACTCATCGATCAAACGATATCATCCACCATGTAGTGCGGGAGTGATGCAATTTGTATAAATAAGCGACTTTGTTCGTAAACTTTTATGCGACTTCTGGTTGTCTGGGATTTGGCAAAGAAAGCTCTCAGTTAATAACTATGAAAGTGCTCTTAGAATTGAAACACTAAACTGAGAAGAAGGCTCTGTTCCAATGAGGACCTTATGATTAGAAGAAGAAGAAGAAGAAGAAGAAGAAGAAGATCTTCAAGTTATTTTTATAGTGTCGCTTCTGTCGGCTGTTGTTTCTGAAAACGCTCTTCGAATTATTTGATTTTCTGTGTAAATGTACAAGTAGAATCCTCTAAGCCCTTGTGAAAGTACGGTTTTTGTAAAGCTGCATCATCGTTACGAATTAAATCCTGCTAAGTGACTGTCGTTTTCGTGATAAGAGTTGAAATATTTTGTTCGACCTGCATCGCCATGGATTGTAAAAAGTGCCACCTCCTCGTCAACACAAAAGATCAGCAGTACATTTACTGCAATGGTCTGTGCGCTGCAGTTCATCATGCTACTTGTGTTGGGTTGAATACTGTTCAACTTGCTGTTGTATCACCGCCAAACAGAAATAGTTTTTGGCTGTGTGACGAATGTCTAGCTGAATTCGTTCGATGGAGGAAAGAACGGTGTGCTACGGAATCGGTATCAATCGCATCAGTACCCGATTCAGAGCCGAAATGCGTACTCGAACGTGACGTAGAAGAGCTGAAGTCCAAAGTTGAAACCATCCTCTCGATGCTTGCTGTACATGCGGATTCTGTGGTTCGACACTCGACTCCAACTTCGTCGATGGTATTTGATGACACAGCAAAAGGATCGAATCTAAGCAGTGAAACGTCATATGCACCAGGTCGGCAATCGGAATCAATGGTGGAGATGAGAATTTCGATTTGCTGCTAACTAATATCGATGCAACTGTTTCGGAAGAAGATGTTCAACGCATGGTTTGTCGATGTTTAGGAGTACGAGATAATGAGTGCAAAAACGTTAAGAAACTGGTTCCGCGATGGGTCGACTGTAGTACGTTGGATTTCGCCTCGTTCAAGATCGTTCTAGACCGGAAATAGAAGCCTACCGCGATGATGTCATCTACTTGGCCTAAAAATATTAAATTTCGTGAATTCAAGAGAAGACTTTATACATGGAAACCCGGCACTGTGTAATTTTGCTATAAAACTGAACCTAATGTGATTTTTTAGGATTATGATGATATGTTTAGCTTCTTGTTTTGTTTTGTTATCTGTTTCGATGTGCATTGAAAAGTTATATTTGATGTTGTCTGTTATTAGAATAGTACGTTCAATTAGATTTATAAGAAGTCCGTTGAATTAAATATCAATAAAGATATTACCAGTCATTTCTTCAGAAATGCTTTTACCGATTTATTAGGATTTCCTCCAAAATTGTCAATAAGGGTTTCTTGAAGACAAGGCCTTTTCTGAAAATACATCAAAACATTACTCCAAAGATTCCACTTGAGAATCTTCCAGAAGTTCCTCCAGGCATTTCAAGAGAAATTTTTCAAGGAAGTCTCCAGAGATTGTTTCAGTGATGTCCTTGGGGTAGTGTCGAGGTAATTTCCGGAAATTGTTGGAAAAATTCCAGAAACAAAATCCTAGAAGCATTTCTAATCGAAATGATCAAACGACCTCTAAAGGAGCTTAGGTAGAAATTCCTGGTAAACATCAGTAACAATCTCTGAGAAACATCATGGGCCTTTGACGAAATTTCAAAGGATTTTCTAAATAAATCACTAAGATAATTATTATTATTATTATTTATCTTTATTGAAGTGGCTCATAATTATAAGCAAATGGAATCTCTGGAAAATATCCTGCAGGATTTTCTGTAGGATTACAACGAAAAACATAAGATGAACTGAAGAAAATTGTGAAGTATGCTGGTGTGAAATTCCCAGCAGGAATTCCCAAAAGATTTCCTGAAATATTCTCTGGAGTATATTTTTATTTTTAAAGAATATTTTCATTTTTGGGATGAGCAATTAAAAGAAACCAATATAAATTGGAAAAATCGTCGTCGAGGAAAATTTAAATGGGGGGTAAATTTTCAGAGTAACCTCTGGAGTGCTTAACGATTCTTCGGAGCAAATTTTCGAAGAGATCCAAAATCAAGAAGAATATGAGAGGAATTTTTTAAATAAGCTGTGGTCTGTTAGTCTCTGATACCACTTAAATTTTGCACCAGAACTAACTGTAAGCACATAAATGAAAAAAGTGACTGTAGACACCATTTTGCTTTTGAAAAAAAGGAAACTTTAGAAACCAAGTCTCTAAACAAAGACCTGCTACCAACTCTGTAAACTAGTAACTGGTGATCTAGTAGAATTTTGTCTAAAAGTTTGAACATGTCTACCATTCTGAACAGTGGCGATTGTTAAGGTTAGAATTGATATTTTTACAACTTTTATAAGTAAAGAACTTGAGAGATAGAAACATTAAGCAACCTGTTAAACATTTTGAGTGGTTTTATTGAAGAGCTTAAGCTTGAGCTATGTATGATGCGTAAGTAAAGACGTGCTATAATGATAGAAGAATGGAAAGGTAGGGAGAGGGTTTTTTATCCGTCTCGGGTTCTAGCGAATGCTATGAACTGTGATATATTAAAAGTGGAAGATAGAAGCAAGTGAAATATAGAACTACGAAGTTCGAGGAAAGAGACGGGCCTGGGATTGAACCCATGTCTCTCTGCTAATGAAGCAGAAGTGGTAGCCATTGGACCACCAACACCGTCTAATTTTAGTGGATTTATTGAAGAATCGCTAAAAAAATGTGGAGTATTCGGACTATGAATCATGTTCGGAATTTGAGACACTCAAGTTTTCAAAACAAAAAAACTGCTAAAGATGTACTGTCGAATTCACAGCATTGAAGTTGACATTCTTTGACATTGGTATCGCACTTTTCCACTATCATGTAACATAAACCTCAAGATCATAAATTAATGTTCTTACTCTACCATTTATAAGCCAGTCATATATTACGGAGGCATCAAATGTATGGGATATGAATGAGAACGCTGCATGCAACACACAATCATACTCCAATTTCTACGCCTATTGATGTCTCGTTTGGTCATCGTCCGAGTTTGTTTACAAAACTACGTCAAAAACCAGCTCACACTCCTCAAGAAGCATCAAACTTGTCAGTCAGCCGATCAGAAGACAAGCTGACAAATGCCCCAAAGCTCCGGCAAGGTTCAAAGCTCCAGCTCAAGTACTGTTGCAGCATTCCACCTCTTCTGCCGCATCTTCAGCCTAATCTTCAAACGCAGCTAGGTCTCGATTTCATCGTCGCATAGTGGGAAAGAATGGACTTAAAACGGCACCTTATTCAAAAGACTGATAGCCGCTCTCGAAAACCTCCATATTCTGTTTAAAAAATGTAATGTAGGAATATGCCTGAAGGTGGCTGGGTTTGATTCCCGGTCGGTCAAGGATCTGTTCGTAATGGAAATTTCCTTGAATTTCCTAGGCATAGAGCATTAACTGCCGCACGAAATACTAATGCGGAAATAGCAACTTTGACAAATAAAGCTCTCAGTAAATAACTGTGGAAGTGCTCATAAGAACATTAAGTTGAGAAGCAAATGCCGTTTTGTGTCCATTTGTATCCCATTGTGCGTCGCCACGCCGCGCCTAAACAGCTTGAGCCGATTGGGGCGCAAGTGATTTTTTTTTTTTCATATTTTCGTTCGCCTTTCGGCCATAGGTATCCAATATCTTCGAAAGCCACTCAAGTGTCCGAGAGATTAGAAGAACCGCACATCTGTGGAACCGCGCGGACATCTTTATAAAAATCTTTCGAAAAGCCCTCTCCAGTAGTGTCGGTTTAAACACTTGAAACCCGAATCCACTGACTGACTCTCGTTGGCAGGGTTTGGAAGCCTTCTTCGTACTTAGCCCGTTCAACGTCGGAGCGGGGTGCGTTACGTCGCTTGAACCCGTGGAAAGGCAGAAGTTGTTTAGAAGAAGCTCAAGTGGTAGCACTCAAGTGGCCCTATCGGTAACAGTTTTGTTTTGGATCCGTGAGATCTTAGTCGGTCAGTTGTTGGCGTGAACATGGTGAACCTACTCGGGAAGGTATAGCCTGGGAGAGGGTATAAGCACAGAAAAACATACGAAATACTTAGAACAATTTACTTCAAAACACCCATTTCACACAATTATCACCTGGTAGTCATGTTGTACGGAGCACGAGTATGTGCATACATTGTTAGAATAATTCAAAGGTATCCGTCAACTTGGATACCTTTGAATTATTTTAACTTCAGGCTAATTATCAGAACTCCGAGTCTAAAAGGCTTTCTGTAACAGCTGGTGTTTTTCAAGGCAGCATTTTGGGACCTATATTATACAATATTTTCACATCTCACTTACTTGAGTTACCTCAGGGATGTCAAAAATCTTTGTTTGCGGATGACACAGGCCTCTTCGCCAAAGGACGAATTCAGGGTGTCGTCTGTAAAAGATCGCAACAAATTTTGGATGCTTTCTAAACTCAACTTAAAATATTCTCACATAAGCCAAAACCTCTTTAATTGAAACTTTCAAGTAGGCATAATGTCACGGGAGAGTGTTTCCAAAAAATTGGTCAGATGAAGTTGAGTATCTAGGGCTCATGCTAGATGAAATTTAAACTTTAAAAAATCACAGTTTGGGAACTCAAGCCAAATGTAACAAATATATAAAATCTATATATCCACTTATTAACAGAAAATCAATACTCTGTCTTAAGAACAAGCTTTTGATCTTCAGTTTTAGACAAAAATCGTTGCAATCTTCCTTTGTTAGGAAAAATTACTCTTATAACTCTCTTGTTTACCTGTAAAAATTCTGAACTGCTGCAGTATATTGTTACCAAAATATTATTAATAGTTTCATTAGGCGGTTTTAAATTAGGACTATAGTGTTACTTAACACAGGACACCTAGATATGAGAAATTTCTATAATATTTAAAAACGATATTAATAATTTTAGTAATAAAAGAATTTAATGAAATATATGTGCAACAAGACCTACAGAAGCCGCTTGTGTGAAACGTCAAACACATAAGAAAACGATGAAAGCGCCTCTGGTTGTGAGATATAAAACATAGGAAATTTAAAATCAACAATTATTGTTGCATCTATTTGTCTGTGGAATAAGTATAAGTATGCGGCATGCAAGCGGCTGAAGGCTGTTTACGGTTCGCCCTTCAGACTTGAGTGTGTTATGATCTCTGCCATCGAGAACTGAATGAGACCCGAAACTAAAGTGAAAGGAGTTGGTTTCTATGTGCGTACCCACCATACCATGCGTTTCGGTTGATATGCACAAGAAGAGATGTACATCAAACATGGAAGCCACAATCCCACGCCTTAAATCGTTGCGATGTACTTTTGGCAGGTTATTTTGCACTGTGCTATTCATAAACCACGTGGTATTATCCCTCCAGAGTGTCCTGCAAGAATTTCTTCGGATATTCAACTAGGAACTCTCCCCGGCATTCCTCTAGGGATTCCTCCAAGAAATCCAACAGGAATCCCTCCTTAAATTATTCAAGCGATTCCTTAAGGAATTAATCCAGGGATTTCCCCAAAAAACCTTTTTAGAAAAAGAATTCCTGGAGGAATTTTAGGAAAAGTTCATGAAAGAGTCCCTGTAGGAATCTTTAGGATAATTGCATGGGATAATTTCCGAGGGAAGTTTTAAAGATAAAAAATCCTTGAAGTAACTCATGTAGCCATTTTCCTAGTGATATCCCTGAGAGAATTCCTGGAGGAAATTCTTTAGGAATGCCTTGAAAAATTTGTGAACGAATTTCTTATACCTAAGGAAAACTCATCAGCAGTGAGTTGTGGTGGAATTGCCGATGAATTGCAATACCCTTATTTTTCTTTCAAAAAACCCTAATGAAAGTGTCTATAGGGTAGATGTACCAATAGTTGAGGTACTAAGCATAATTGAACTTCATTTAACCGCCTAAATTAATTAACGCGCAATTAATGTACATGTTAATGTTGTAACGGGAAGTAACGACCATTGACTTAATGAGAAAAATGATTTCATCGCAGTAATCCACGGCATGTCAGTGAAAAACAATACCTCCACTATTGGTACACTGTTCCTTTAGTTGCGGTATATTTTTAATTTGTGTTCCTATAGTTGTGGTATCCGTTGTTTTCTTATGGGATCCTCCACTATAGGAACACTTTACCGCAACTATTGGTACAAGCAAGAACAGTTTTAGCAATTTTAGTGATATTTCATCAGTTTTAAAGCAATTTGAACGCTCTTTTCAACTATTCCGTGTACAACAAGCCAATACGTTGATTGGTAGTGTCGGTTCTGTGGCTAATGTAGTAATATCAGTGAAAACGGCACTACCGCAACTATAGGAACACCCACAACTAAGGGAACACTTACCCTAGATGTCTTTAATTATTTTTTCCTTCATTGATTCAGCTAGAATACCTAGATCAATCAATTTGATCCAAACAGTTTTTTTAATAATCCCATCTACAAAGGCAATCGCGTGTAACTACAAACTACACGAATTTTAAAAAAAAAAAAACAGATAGTAATACACTTCTGAATTCTACAAAATTCTTTCAGAATATACAGGGTATATATATCTTGACAAAAAATAAAAATATATAAATGAACTTCCTTCGAAGAAAACTAAAAAATGTCCACGATTTTTTGAGAAATACTTGTATGATTTACTAAATTTATTTTAACTCGAATACATTAAACAAAGTTCGGGATTAAAAATTTAAGATCGTTTCCTGAATGATTTAAACGAAAACTCAAGAAGAATTTCTGATATTATTCTTCGCAATTGTAGAAATTTGTAGTAATAAGTAGATAGATAAATTTCTGGTTTCCCTCTCTAATTTCTCTAAAAGTTTTGCCTAAAGTTAATCCATTCTAGATGCTGTTCAAATTCCGTTCTGCCGTTCAACGCATATTTGTCCTGCGTTCCATAAGGTAGAACATGGGACAAGTAGGCGTGAGAGGGCAGTAGGTACCGTTTTGACTCATATTCCGAACACTTAAGGCCAAAAGTTACTTCAAATGCATCCGATTGGCATAAATAAGCTGATATTTGTGTAAATGTTAGTGTCTTTGCAAAGTCTAACTGTTAGCTGTTGGGTGCACCAATAATAATGTTGATTTAATTAGTTTTAGTATTGTGTTTACGTAAAAGAATGGAACAACATTTTGATTCAAATGCCGAACACTGTGTTGATTCTGTCTCATATTCCGAACACTTTGATTCAAATTCCGAACAGCACGAATAAATCGTATTCAAATGAATAATTCCGCAAATAAATTTATCTAAACTTGTTCTACTGGTATCAAACTAGAAAATCATCACTACTCCCGCGGTATAAATTATATTGAGGACGTTAAAATTAAGTTGTACTTGACTGTCATTTCCTTGTTATTTGATGACATATTTCAGCGAAACATTTCAACCACATCGCCATACAAAAACCGAGTGTTCGGAATATGAATCTGTTCGGAATATGAGACAAAACGGTATGCATACGAATAAAATATCAATCCTATTGATAAATCAACGTTTACTCATGTTTTTTTTTTGTTTTTTTTTTAGTTTTAATTAAACAGCTACATAGGATGCAATACCACGTATGCAGTTACATGATTCATTTTGGCATGAGGTTCTTTAAGGTCGGATTGTCAGACAATTTGCAATAAGGAGCACTTTAGCACTGCTTTCAAAAAATTCCACTGCCAAACTAAATGAAAAGTGGCAACAATAGAATCCAGCTCATTAATAGATTATAGAGATTTTCGAAACTCTCTGGGGGGTGGGGGTTCTTATGCCAATGTAGCCCGATGAGGATCTCGATAGCCTTGGAATGCCGACAGCCTTCCGTTGCACCGTCAATGGCGGCATTAATACGCTGCCAATGCTATGTTCCATGGTTCCTCCTCAATTGGTTACCAATCCGATCGCTTGTGGCATAGTGAACCTAGTCATGGCTATGAGAAATTTTGCCGGTTTCCTTTCCCAGTGTGTAGGGTAACTGCAATGTATGGTGGATCCCGTTTCGATCGCGACCGAAAACACTACTTCGGCCATGGAAGCAGGGGAAACGGGTCTGATCTGTGCCGAACGGAAACAAACCTCCCCCTGCAGCCAATGCTGAGGATCCTGCCGGTTCTGGTTCCGCTGGTACTGATGCTGGTCTGACAGAGGCAATCACCCGCGCTCACGACTCTGCCGGAGGACACGGTCACCTGCTGGCTCGGCAGGCAACCACATGCCGGTGATAGCTTTGAAGACGGACCAGTTACCGGCATACCCGGTGGACGTGATGCCGGCAATCGACCTTCATCGAGATGTGCGGCTCCATCATCAGCGGACAACAAATGGCACTGGTCAAACCAATTTTGTACAGCAAAAGACGGATGAGATCCGCAAAGCCTGCTTGCACCGCTGGCTCTCCTCTGTTTCACCACAAACAGGTAACCAAAACAAAAACAACACTTTTTCTTAATAACTGTGGAAGTGCTCATAAGAACACTAAGCTGAGAAGCAGGCTCTGTCCCAGTGTGGACGTAACGCCACAAAGAAGAAGATTCAGCAGGAAACCAGGTAAAGGTAGGTGACTTATCGGAAGACCACGAATACGCTGGTTGTACGCAGTGGAGGAAGACCTGGCGACGCTGAACGTTTAGAGCATCTGGAGAAGTACGCCCGAGACCGACGAAGATGGAGTTTTACAATACGCCCGGCGTAGCGTGACGTGCTGTAGCCATCAAAGTGTCATGGTAAGGTAGGTATCGAACTTACACACATTCAGCATGATTTGCGCTAGGGATGGACTTTGCTACTAGGCTATTAAAAGTCTTGACTTAGTCGAATCCATAGAATTATTCCGGCACCGTTATAACCAGCCACTTAGCCATTAATCTAGCCAACGAGCACTCAGAATATCATGAGTGCAAAATAATAGTGACACAAGCCGATTACCATATAATATGTTCAAAAATCGGCTATACTGTTATTAAGAACACGCAACTGCAAATACTAGGCAATCATCATTTAGGTCCCTAATAAGCTACCGAATGAAGTAAGTTCAGTAATATGTACAAAAACTGGGGTGAAACCAGTTTTCTCAAGCTGCAGTTGAATGATTCTACCGTGTTACCGTTTCGACCAACTTATTGCCAGTCAAGAGTGGATAGCCTTTTGTAACCCAATATTCGAAGACTATTAAAACCCCATAAACGACCTCGGCTCGAGAACGGACTGAATCAGATCCACGGTGTCGAATGAGGTGGTAGCACAGCATTCGACAGCTATACGACAGATTGGACTTCAAGAACGACAATTCTTCGGTCCGCTGGCTGTGAAGAACCCAAGCTTCGCGAAGCTTTGAATGAATGGGTTCTCTCGGTCGATCGGAGCCGGTGGCAGTTGCCCGCAAACAGATTTCGTATGTAAATCATAGCATAAATAATGTAAAAAGTCACATCATTAGCATAAATATGAATAAAATGTAAATTATCTCGTTCGTACGTGCTCTACGGTCGTCGAGGTGGGGGCCATGGACCGGTAAGTCTTTCAAATGCTCTCGAAGACGCATGCCGCGGAGGCAACACAGGAATATAGGATAAGTAGATACGCAACATTTTACGGAATGGTATGGAGAAGAAAAGAAAATTTTCAGTACAGTTGATGTTCAAGAGTGCAATAGCTTACTTTTGAGGAAGTGACTTGTTGATAGGAATTTTATTGATCTAGGGTCAGTGTTCCCTTAGTGGACAGTCCCCTATAGTCGCACTAGTGGCTTTTTACGGCCGTTTTGCTATGAATCTTTTCAAAATATTTTTTGACATGAAGGTCAGGAGCTATTTATCTAAGTACCATTGATACACAGCTTGATTTTGTTCAAAAAATGATCGAAATAATTAGTTTTGCTTAAAATTTGAGCTCCCTTGCGCCTATAGTTAACCTATTGTTCCTATAGTAGCACTACTGAGAGAAACTATTTTTTATTATCCGAAATAGTTAATGAATTAAGTACTTTTTTTACATCAAACGAAAGCTTTTGATCCACACTTTGAAGGAAAAATATAAAAGCTTTGTAAAAATACGGTTTTGATTAGTATTTTGCCAACGCCGTGATGCTAGTGCTACTATAGGAACAGAAATTAGAAATAGTGCTACTATAGGCACATGTATTCCTATAGTGGCACAAGCGATAATAAATGCAAACATATGAATTTTCGCAGTTTTCATATTTTTCCCACAAAACCAAGATAAAAAGCTTTCAGATGATGTAAAAATAATGACGCTAGCGTTATTTTTCGATTTTATACGAATATTTGTTCTTAGCTATGCGGCTATTGGTACATCGACCCTACCGAATTGTGCGATATTTGCCAGAAAATCATTCTCCAGAATGACATTTGACAGATAGTTCCCAGAATGTACATTATGCCAGGAAACTATTTGTATCGTTTACCAATCAAATTTGATTCTCTCTTTTCACTGCATTTTTATGGAAAAGGGCTACTTGGGCACTTTCATTATATACTATGGCAAGGGGAGTTTTTGTTTCGATCAAATTATATGAAGCTCGGAAAAAGGTACAATTTTACTCCACACTACCCGGTTCGTGGCCGCATCCTTGGTTCTGCCTCACGCTCGCCAAATCGCTGTGCACTTGATCCGTCCACCTAGATCATACCGTTTTGATTCATATTACGGACACTTAAGGCCTCAATGTAGTATAACCCATCAGGAAGCATATACAATAAATCAATCTGTATGATTCGTCGGCGCTATCGAGCCTTCAAAACACTTAACTTTCGAATGGTGGGTGAAGATTTTGTTTTTGATACATGAATAATTTTAAATGAATAGAAATGTGTGGACTTTCCATGATTCTTATTCCGGACGCTTCCTTACTTTTGCCCCATATTCCGGACACTTTGATTCGAATTCCGGACAGCTCATGAAAATCATAAAAAGACAAGTCGAATCATTATTCGAATTTGGCAAACCACTAAAGAGGCGTCTGAAGCAATTGAGTATTAAAAATTTTCAACGATATCTATGGATAATGTTGACTAAAAAGAGTCTCAAAATTAATAACTTTTGAATGGCAAAAATTGAAACATTTCATGTGAAATGTTTCCCATACAAAGTAGAGTGTCCGGAATAAGAAGCTGTCCGTAATATGAATCAAAACGGTACCCTGCTCATTGTATCCCTCCAGCTTTGGCCATGTTTCATCATAAATTAACTTATCGTGCAGGATCGATCTGCCCTTGTATGTTGCAGAGTACACAAAAAAATGAAAAAAAAAAAACAGCTGATTTTTCCTTAAAAAAGGAAAAGCTGAGCCTTAAACCTGAATGACTAGATCAATGTTCAGGAGTAACAATAGCTGCGGCTTAATTCGGAATGAAGTGTAACGTACACAAGTAATTTATCCCATTTTCTGTCGACGTCATCCATAATCTCTCACCAAAAGTTCCATATCGTCAGAATCAATGATTCAAATCTCTCGTCATGTTGGCATTTCAAATATTTTGACATGCCGCTCGTCAAAGGCGCGGACACTCCAAAACGCGCCAAGCGACCTCAGTTTGGTCGGTGTCACTTTTCGGGGCTCCACTCGGTGTGATCCATCTTGACCATTGCGCTGCGCGTCGTGCTTAACTCACGAGAGATGACTGGCGAGATTGTCGGAATCTGACAAAACATACTTCGAAAATAATAACAGAAACGGATAAATGGCAGAACATTCGTGTCATTCCCGTTCATGCTTCAACACCTTCGCGGCAGACCACAGGCGAGCAAACGAGTGACGGCCGACCGGCGGCGCACGGTGATCCGGTATTCTGAAAAACTGACTAAATTCAATTTCCAAACATGTTTCAGTTGGAAAAATCAGAGGGGGTTGTGTACATGACACGACCGCATGACGTTAACTACGCCAAGTGATTTTTTGCATTTGAATTTTAGTCGATTGTCATAATTGCAGCCTTCCTATAGTTCGAAATCTAACATCATATCATGACGGTCGGAATATTTTAGATTTTCAATTGACACCCAGTATATTGCCGTAAGACGTAGTTAACGTCAAAAAAAGTCAAACATGTATCTACAATATTCGATAGTTAAGTACACATTCGAAAATTTTAAGTGAAAATTGTTTTCCTTCATATTTGGATGTTTTTGTATGTCATGAAAACCAAAAAAGGCGCCTATGCCCAAAATAGGATTTGCAACTCAAACTATGTTCCACAACTCTCGTCATGATCAGAACTTGTCAAATGTTAAGAATGTGTAATTATTTCCATGATATTTTTGAACTTGGACCACTGTGTGACGTCATGCGTGCAGCGGAACATCCACCTCGAACTCAAAGGGAGCGCGCAACTACAAAACCGCGATTCGATCCGCGCGGCGATGGCCCTGAAGTCCCGATAAAATCGAATTAAAAGTTTAAGTAATGAAAATGGAATGAGTCCGTACTTTCAAAGATGAGCTAAGTCGTAGGCTAGCGAACGCTTATTCGATCAAAACGACTATTTTCGTCATAGGTAATCGGAATCTACCTACATGATTCTAGTTGAAAAGGAGACAATGATAACGTCCTCAGACATTTAGCTGCAAACATTGTAACAGTATAACTTCATACTAGACAGCGCACAAACATGATTAAGTGACCCAACCGAGGAACGTTTCTTAAGAATATCACTCATAATCCACATTATTTCACAGAAAATTTTCAGGTTTCCACTTGGAATCTATAGGAACCCTGCTATAATCCAATGCCCGCAGTACACTTCGTTTAGAGTTTCACTAACCTTAATCATCCAAAGACAACTAATGTGTAGAACAGATTCAATAACAACATTGATTTGCTTTAGTAGAAATACTTTTGTTAGAATCTATTTGGAAATAGAAGAAGTAACGAATTGAGTAAAATCAAGTTTCATACTAAACATATTTTTTAGAAAAATTGAATAGTAAACAACATCTGGATGTCGACTTCCTGATGTTCGATACATTAAGAGAAATGGAACGTAATTGCGACCGTCAGAGTTGTTCTGCAAACATCAAAAGTGATCCAAGGTAATTTTGTTTTGCGTCGGAAATTTGTCGCTTTTACTGAGAAATTTAATATTTGTTGTGAATGGAAACAGCTGACCCACAAATTAATTCAAAATAGTGTGCTTAGCAAACAGAGTTTTTAAGATAATAAACCACCCTATTTCAAAAGCATAATCTAGATAAAAAGTTATTCCATTATGCTTTTATTTGCTGTTTAGAGGTTCATCATGCATGATAACGTTTCTTTTCTTTTTATAGTGTCATTCTGCCATTCTTTTGTCGAAAGCTTGTTTTTTTTTATATTGCTGTTAGCGTTTGACGTGCAAATCCAGTCTAACAATTGAGGCCTTGTTAGACTACGGTAACACAGGTAACCAAAGTAAACTTAGCAACCGTGATCCATATCACCGCCGACCTAGCAAATAAAACACAGCGCAACAAAAATGACATTTTTGCGTGTCTCTAGGATCAAATTATGTGTCTCCAGTAGATTTGGGGTTGCTGAATCTGATGCCGTTCTCAGAAATATCCCAGCACGTCACAATTTTTAGCTACAGGTCGCCAAAGAAGTATAAAACATTGGTTTATGGATGTTTACCTAAAATTTGAAGTATATTTTATCAAACTTTTTTGTGATCTTATCCACCAAGCATGCAAAAAAGGACTTAAACTTTTGTTTTAGATATATTTTGGTTGCAATTTCGCGATTAAATTTAGATTAAACCGATTTTTCAACATGCTTGCAGTCTCCATACAAAATTCTTCGATTCTTTTATAAGGTAAAATACAATACTTTTCTAAACCATAAAAAAATAACTTTCCCGCATCAAGTATCAAGTATTATAAACATTGATGATAAGTATTGTTATACACATAAAGTTTGAATTCTGTGGCAAATTCAGCTGATAAATTGCCTTACAAGCTGGCAAACTTGCATGCAAGTTCGCTGAAATAGTCCATTTTTGCATTTTTAACAACCAATATCTCAAAAAACTAGATGTGCTATGATATTTCTGTAAACGGAAATGGTTTCAGCAACCCTTAATCAAGTAAATACAGGTATTTTGATGCTGGAGACAAAAACGTGTTCCGCAGTGAAATCAATCCTTGACTTCGCCTTCCTTGTTAAAAATCTTACCGCGTTTGGTGTTCCCGCATTTGAAATTGAAATTTCAAACGCACACAGTTCCTCGAAACGCGAAACAAATTCAATTAGGCATTTTACTGCAAAATTCTCTCTCTTTCGCTCTTAAACAGAACTTGGAAACAATGGTGCCAGTACCTGTAAACTTTGACAGGTAGTGGCACCGTTGTTTTCAGATTTCCCGAAGGAGGAAAAGAGAGCGGTTTTCTGATGACGTCACCGGGCAATTGGCAATTGAGACAAACTATTAGAAAGCTTTTCCTGCTATGAACGAAAGAAAACTTAACATCCAATTTCTAAACTTAAACCATCAAACAGACCTTCCCAAACTTTTTTTAATATAGGGCAAAATTGAAGAAACTGGATTCTATGATAGTTTTGCTCTAAATGAAGTCAAAATCTACTTCAGGAGCATCGATCACACATTACTCCACAGTGCTTCATTATCGTTATTATCAAACAAAAATAGCCATCAAAACATTAAACGCCAGATAGTTTATATACTTAGACCTCTGGGCAGTAACTGTTTATATGCAGATCATATGATATTAGGCATTACGGAGCCGATTTAGTATAGTAATTACTTTTTAACACCATTTGTAACAAAACTTGATAGTTTGAACATCATAAGTTTTGGTGGTAATTTCTATATGTACTTACTAAGTGAAAGTTATATAAACAAGCTTATTTTTGTTTCAAAGAATTCCTATGGGCCTATAGTAGGCCTTCTCTTATTTTTCGACAATGCGAAAATTGCGTTATTGTAAAGTGCTCGATATGGTAAGAAAAAAATCAGGTAAAAATTTTAAGTCCGTACGTTGACGCTAAGTAGTTCCCTAACGGCCCCAAAGGTATTAGGTGTAGATCAAAATGCAAAATCGAGTTCACGCAATATGAGTACGAAAAGCCACTAGTAACAAATTGTCATTCATGCGTTGAAAGTCAGCATAGAAGTTTATTTTCTATTATAAACGTTATGCCAACTAGCTTTGTTCAATAGATTTTCATTACTTAAAACACGTTATTAGTTTGAGCTAATACCACATAGAGTAAATTGCCAATTATTGAACGGTTAAGGAAGCAGCGTCGGTAATTTGACTGTTAAATATGTCAGAATCCCTTAAACTTAAACTGAATTTCGCTCAAAACCAGCAAATACATTCGGCAATCAGATTTCCCATCGATTTTTACGCTCTTCAATTGATTTGATTGACATTTACCAAAACCCAATTATTGCACATTCAGAACCACCCGCATCCTATTATTGTTCACTTTGAGCCCAATTATTGCACACATTTTCAATTTTGCTTTTTGTGTGAAGTTCACTCGCTAGTGTAATTGAATACGGCGTGATATAGCGTTCCAAACAATAAATCTAACAAATTACGACGATTTTGCATGATAATTCGATGAAATAATGATTTTATCAAAGAAAAGGCCGGTACACGGAGAAAATTTTTAAGGTTCAATTTATAGGTTGTTTTGCTCTTCGCTCTCTAACAACAATAGAATGAGCGAATGAAATAGGGAGAGAAAAATTACTCAAAATTAGGTTAAAAAGTACTCAACTTCTCTACTGAATATTAGTTTTGCTTGTCGTTCTTCCGGCATTCCTACCACGTGACCAGCTCAACGCAGCCTGCCGTGTTTTATGAGCTTGATAATATCCACTTGTTTACATACTTGGTACAACTCATGATTCATGCGACGCTGCCAGATGCAATTTTCTCGTTTACCGCCAAGTATTGTTCGCAGCACTTTACGCTCAAAAACTCCAAACGCTTTCCGGTGGACCTCTTTTAACGTCCAGGATTCATGGCCGTATAGAGCAACCGGAAGGATTAGTGTCCTATATATCGCGAATTTTATTTTCATCTGCAGGCAACGGGACTATAGCTGGTTACGGAGCCGGTAAAAAGCCTAATTCGCAGCTGCAAGACGTCTTTTCACCTCGCGGGTAACATCATTATCGCACGTCACTGAGCTTGAGCTTGAGCTTGATTGGCCGCCCGTGGATGCTACTCCAGTATCGCCAGATCAGCTGCACTTACACAAGGAACCAACCGAATGACTGTTTGGGACTAACAGGCATCCTCAGTGTATAAGTGCTGGTGATCTTCTATTTTTAGGCAACAATAGGGCGCTTGCAGCAAACAAAAGTGTGCCCAATGGCTCCCTTTGATTTTGCTGGGTAACGGTTTGAAACGGAAAACACGTTACGAAACGTTTCCCAGCAAAATCAAAGGGGTCCGTTGGGCACACTAAACAAAGGCTGCAAGTGCCCTATGGCACCTGCCACGTCAGAATGCAGACCAATGAGGGGAAGGGGGAGGAATTGATGATGCATTGAACTGGCTCCCACGTAGACCGTATATTCCACTGCATCTACGCCTGTTCATGCGGGAGTGTATGGATTGGGGGAAAGGCATGGCAGAGGGGTTTGCTTTTGTGGTAAGCAGACTGCCTATGTATCAGGCGTAAGAAAGGCATGCGCGTGGAAGAATGGAAGAGTTAGGGAAACGGTTTCTTGTCCGTCTCTGGTTTTAGCGTTTGCTATGAACGAATAGTTTGAGGGTGATATATTTAGAATGGAAAATAGAAGCATGTGAGAGATATACAACTACAAAGTACGAGGAAAGTGACTGGCCTGGGATTGAACCCATGACCTTCTGCATATGAAGCAGAAGCGGTAGCCATCAGACCACCAACCCCGTCTGTCATTATCGCACGTCACTAAAGTACCAAGCTTGAGCTTGAGCTTGAGCTTGATTGACCGCCCGTGGATGCACTCCAGTATCGCCAGATCAGATGCACTTACACAAGGAACCAACCGAATGACTGCTTGGGACTAACAGGCATCCTCAGTGTATAAGTGCTGGTGATCTTCTATTTTTAGGCAACAATGGCACCTGCCACGTCAGAATGCAGATCAATGAGGGGAAGGGGGAGGAATTGATGATGCATTGAACTGACTCCCACGTAGACCGTATATGCCACTGCATCCACGTCAGTTCATGCGGGAGTGTATGGATTGGGAGAAAGGCATGGCAGAGAGGTTTGCTTTTGTGGTTAGCAGACTGCCTATGTATCAGGCGTAAGAAAGGCGTGCGCGTGGAAGTAGGAAGCGTTAGGGAAACGGTTTCTTGTCCGTCTCTGGTTTTAGCGTTTGCTATGAACGAATAGTTTGAGTGTGATATATTTAGAATGGAAGATAGAAGCAAGTGAGAGATATACAACTACAAAGTACGAGGAAAGGGACGGGCCTGGGATTGAACCCATGACCTTCTGCATATGAAGCAGAAGCGGTAGCCATCAGACCACCAACCCCGTCCGCACGTCACTAAAGTACCAAGATACACAAATTCTTCCACTACTTCAAATTTTTCACCAACTAGCACCACTTCACTACCAACGTCATGATTGGAACCACGCTGTCTACCAGCGATCATGTACTTTGTTTTGCTGGTGTTAGCGTTAGCGTTAGCGTAGTTACGGTATACTTCGCAGATTGGATACTAGCAATATTCATGTTTTTTCTTCGATAGTCTCATCTAGAATGCTTTCAGGAACAAGGCTTGGGAGTTAACATTGATCTCTTCTGAAAGCTGGCGATGGACGCAGAGTATTTGATGTTTAACTGTTTTAGATTAAATCTTTTGAATGCCGGCAATTAAAAGAATGAAACAATGCGTTATTTACAGTATGAACAATATTGTTTCCCGAAAAATAAATAAATTAAGTAATAAATTATATGAATGCGCGTCCGACGATAGTGACATACTGCTCGGTTAAAAGCAGAATCGATCCCTCCAGGGTTATAAACTCCAAACAAAAAAAAAATAAAATAAAATAAATGTCCGAATAAATGTACTTTGTTTTGCTGGTGTTGACGGTAAGTCCGATCCTCGCTGTCTCCCTTTTAAAAAGCACGAATGCGTCTTCTATGGCTCGACGATCAATTCCGATTATATCGAAATCGTTCGCAATGTTGAAAAAAAGGTTCGAAAGCGCATCTCCTTGCTTCAATCCTTCTAAGGTTACGAAGGAGGTTGAAGTCTCATCCGCAACCCGCACACTTGATTTCGATCCATCCAACGTTGCACGAATCAGTCTAATCAGTTTCGCCGGAAAACCGTGTTCTACCATTATCTGCCATAACTCATTTCTCTTTACTGAATCGTACGCCGCCTTGAAATCAATGAACAGATGGTGAGTCTGCAAGTTGTATAAAGGAACTTATCAAGGATTTGTCGCAAGGTACACATTTGATCCGTCGTTGATCGGCCCTCGCGAAAACCAACTTGGCATTCGCCGACGAAGGGCTCCTCCAGCAGTCTCAATCTGTTGAACAGAACACGCGACATTATTTTGTACGCCGAATTGAGGAGCGTTATTCCTCGGTAATCTGTGCCCTTCTTATACAGAGGACAAATGAGGCCCTCCAGCCAGCTAGCAGGCAATTCTTCTTCCTCCCATATTCTTAACAGAGTACGGTGCAGTATTTCGTACAGTTGCTTACTACCGTGCTTGAAAAGTTCGGCCCGGCCGGTGTCCGTGTAGGAGTACAAAACTGCATTTTGCACACCAAAAAAATTTTAGATTTACACGTAACGTAATATTAGCTTCAATCATGCAAAGCCATTTCTCATGTATTATTAAATGATAAAACTTATAAACACATCTATTATACACAACATTGTTACCAAAATCCTTAATATTGAACGCAAAACGTCTTCTCTCGAAGAATGTTGCATGCAAAACGGCACGGTTTACATGATTTTCACGCTGAAAATTCAATCATAAATAATGCACATGAAATGACAAGCCGTCGATCCATGTGCATTATTTTTGACAGAAAATTCAGCGTAGAATCATGTAAACCGAGCATTCTTGTTTGCAATTTCACTTTCAAGATGCAAGAAAGCATGCAATATTGGCGAATGTTGGATGTAAGATCATGAAATGTTTCAGTTTCACCCAAGATTGCAAGCATTTTCGAATGCAATGAGACAATTTACATTAATTATCGTTGAATGTTCAGTTGCAACTCCTTTTACATGATTATCATAAAAATTACGTGCCTTGTGAATTTGAGAAATGTTTGCTGTGTGTGCTGTCAGTTTTGTTTATATTCTGTAAAAATGGGAATTGCATATCTCGCGACGTTTACTCTATTGCCAATAAATTAAGCTACAGCTGCTAGCGGTACGCCAATTATTGAACGCTTTAATATTTACAAAGAAAAAATTAGTTTTTTAATCTCCATTTCCGTTGATAAAAAATTAAAATCCATTCAGATTTTACTTCGGTATAAGTTATTTTCTTGCGGAAAATATTTGGCTCATGATGTTAAAAATTGGGTGCTATTTGAATTGCACTGCACACGATAGTTTAATTCCGCTTTAAGCGCAAGATTTTGAACTTTTTAACGAAAAACACACTGTTGGTAGCTGGCATGCAGTATTTATGCAGTAGTGTTTAGATTTAATATTAGTTTTTCAGTTCATTGCATTAATGTGATATTCCCCGAATATTGGCAAGTGTGCAATAATTGGGTGGTGAGCAATAATTGGGTGGTGTGCAATAATTAGCGATCTACCCTAATTGGGTGAATTTAAACGAAAAAGGAAAAAGAGGTTATTTTTACCCGATTTGACAAAGTGACCGGAATAACTGCCGACCAGTGGACATTTCCGAAAATTCCAAAGGTCCTCGTAAATCTAGACATCTGTACGAGTCCACCGAAACAAAAACAAGGACAATTCGTTGAAAATGCCATAATGGCAACATTTTGAATCTCTGATTTTTTGCTGGATGGATACGGGCTGCAGCATTTTAACCGTATGCAACAAAATAGTACTAGCCCAAAGTAATATTATATCCTGTGGATAACTCTGTAAAAGTGCACGCTCACGTAAAATTCACAACTACAAAGAAAGTCAACTTCAATGCTGACTATCATCGTGAGCAGGAGAACTTGTTACTAGTGGCTTAATTTTGAAAATATATTTTTTTTTTTAATTTGGCCCTGGCTCTAATCCCTTTTGGAAATTGTCTAAAATTTTGAAAAAAAAACCTCAGAAGCCAATACCGACATTGAAAGAGAAAAACAAATTATTACTAACTAATTGCGAAAAACCTCAATTTGTAATGCAGTTTGAAAGCGCGCACAATTTTAATATAGAACTTACTAGTCCAATTGAAACTCAAGTTACTCAGGACTTCAAAAATATTCTCAATTAAGAAAACGTTTTCGAAAATTCCTGGGAGACTGATTTGGAAAAAGTGAGAACTATTATCGAAAATTTTAGATACATGAAAGCTCCTGGCGATGACGGAATTTTCTACATCCTCATCAAGAAACTTCCAGAAAGTAGCTTATCATTCTTAGTTGATATATCTAACAAATGTTTTCAATTAGCATGTTTTCCTGACAAATTGATAAATGCTAAGGTTGTTCCAATTTTAAAACAAGATAAAAATCCAGACAGAAGCTTCTAGCTATCGCCCATACAGTTTGCTTTCCTCCACCAGTAATCGTTTTGGAAAGGTCATTTTGAACAGAATGATGGCCCACATCAACAAAAATTCAATTTTTGCCAATGAACAGTTTGGATTCCGCCATGGACATTCGACCACTCATCAACTTTTACGTGTAACAAGTTTAATTCGTTCCAACAAATCTGAAGGCTATTCTACTGGTGTTGCTCTTATAGACATAGAAAAAGTATTCGACAGTGTTTGGTATGAAGGCTTGATCGTAAAATTAAAAAACTTCAATTTTCCAACATACATTGTTAGAATAATTCAAAGTTATCTGTCAAATCGTACACTTCAGGTTAATTATCAGAACTCCAGGTCTGAAAGACTTTTTATAAGAGCTGGTGTTCCACAAGGCAGCATTTTGGGACCAATAATCTATATAAATAAAAATGGAATGTTGTTTGTATGCCACGAAAAGGCTTACGAACGGGTCAACGGATTTGGATGATTCTTCCTCTGCTTTGTTTATTAAGAAATCCGACGTGTTTGTGAAACGGAGATATTCTCCGGGTAAGTTGGAAAAACGAGAGTGAACGAAACTGTCATTTTGTATGGAACGATCCATAACGTTTTTCAACAGCATACTTGATGACAAGACGAAGTTTGCCGGGACCACTAGTATACAATATTTTCACATCTGATTTACCTGAGTTACCTCAGGGATGTTTCAAGATCAAGAAGTCAAGGAAATTGTCATTACGAAAAGATCCTGGACCGACCGGGAATCGAACCCAGACACCTTCAGCATGGCTTTGCTTTGTAGCCGCGGACTCTAACCACTCGGCTAAGGAAGGCCCCTTCAAGATATTTCATCCTCTTCAATAGAACAATTATTTTCCCGCTTAATCACACTTTATTAATTTTACGTTTATTTCAATATTTATTACATAGACAAACCATTTAAATGATTTAAACAATTCCTCTTATCATTTAAGATTTCCGGTCATTACTATTACATTAAATTTATGAAATTAACTCTCCCCTAATTACTTCAAAAGTTATTGTACATCTATGATATGAATGTCATGAATATTCGTTTTTCTTTCAAATTTAGAATTTGACTCTTACATAATCCCTACGCATGGGCCTTCCTTAGCCGAGTGATTAGAGCAGTGCTGGGAATGGTAATAGTAGTAGGCTTGGCTTTTGGCGAAAATCACGTGGCTCTCCCAGTACAGTAGTTCAAAAACGTGAATCTCATCAAGTAGCCTCTGTTGGGTGCACGAATTTTCTAAATCATGAGTGTCATTGAAGGCTCTAAATGCGGGAAATGCAGCGGGAAATAGAACATTTTTCTACAGTAATTTCGGGTTGCCCTTAGCAACAGGTGTTTTGCAATTTTCAAGGCTCTTTGCCTACAGCAGCGATGGTCGTGAGTTGCACTGGCTTCGGTGACTGTGATTGGCTTTGTTTGGCTACTGTAGAGTGAGTTTCAGATTTTTTCCCAACCCTGGATTAGAGTCCACGGCTACAAAACAAAGCCACGCTGAAGGTGTCTGGGTTCGATTCCCGGTCGGTCCAGGATCTTTTCATAACGGAAATTTCCTTGATTTCCCTGGACATAGAGTGTCATTGTACTTGCCACACAATATACGAATGCGAAAATGCCATTTTTGACAAACAAAGCTCTCAGTTAATAACTGTGGAAGTGCTCTTAGAACACTACTCTGAGTAGCCGGCTCTATCCCAGTGAGAACGTTAATGCCAAGAAGAAGAAGAAGATACGCCCTACGTATGAATTATATTTAAACGGATATCGACTATTAGATGTTGATAACCGAATTGTTGATAGCCGAATTATTTTAACTTTAAATAATCAAATTCGTCGTTTAGTTACTGCTATTGAACTGTCCCTTCATTATGACCGAAAATTTATGCTTCTCTAGGACGATTAAATCATTCTAATTTCTTGGTACACCAATCAGATTTATATTTTTGTCAATGTTCAAAAATGTGTAGAGCAAAACATTGATTTATACCAATTGTCGTTAAGATAATTCTTACAAACTATTTTATTGAGTGAATTTCTTCTCCAATAAAATCATTAGATGACTGACTGCAAGTATGTTCTCCTAAATCAAATTGTAGTAAATTGATACTTACTTCTAATAAAGGTTAGATCTTAAAGTAGAAAATTAGATTAACCTAATCCTCAGTTTGTCAAACTAAAGAAATAGAATAGTCTAATATTTTGTAAAGTTGAGGCTTCTATTGATAAATTAGCTTTATTTTTTCAATCACATGTAAAGCAGCACAAATTATACTAAAGAATTAATCGCAAATAAGACATCAAAATGGTTTGAAGTGATGAAGATCTGAATACGATTTTCAAGATAGACGGCGCAAGAATTTTAAACTCAAAGAACAGCATTTTTTTGTATTAAGTTAAGTATGTAGTTTTACTCAAGAAAAGGTAAAATATATTTGACAGAATTGGTCAAGAATTATTCTATAGCGCGATCTATTGAATATAACATTATAGACACCGACACGTTAATGCTTCCAGTAGACGATTTGCCCTTCGAAGGATGCATCACACTAGACAACGGACTAGAATACAACACCCAGTGGCTCAGTCGAAATACGTTTGAAAACGAAAAGTTTTCAGGACTGAAGCGGGAATCGAATTCACGCTTCTCGACTCCATGCGGCTAAATGCTTGGTAACACTAAACGCGACATGTTTTAGATATAGTCGGAATTGAACGTAGTGCAACAATTATATGAGGTGAAAAAAGAAAATATTAGGCTCAATCATACAAGTAAATGAAAACATACCTTTAATTGTTCTATTTTGATAGTATCCATTGCTGATAGTATTACTTGTCCTACTTTGCTATTCGAGTTGAAGTCACAAAAACGCATCCAGAATCATTTGTTACAAACAAACATCAGAGGAACACACGCTCCGTAAATTATGATCCCAGTGAACGTTATCCAAAACTTCTCCGTTGATAACCCACGCTTTTTAATCACCGAACATCTTCACCAGTTTACACTTCTTCGTATCAAAAAGATTCTCACGCCACTGTAGACAACGAACACGGCCACCTTCTGCATCTACCACTCTCAGCTTCCGTCGGCGCCACTTCCCATGCAACTTTCGCCCTGTACTGTAATTCTATCCAAATCCCAAAACAAAACCAAACCCGCGCGCGAAGAATGAAAAATCGGTTCCGTTTCTCAGCCTCCGACGATGACACGAATAAGAAAATACCGTCGCATCGCGCGAAACAACTCAACTCGGCGAAACACCTGATCCCATTTGATCAGATCGATACGAATGACTGGAAGCTTTGTACGGGTTGGCAAATCTCGTGTTTTCTCCCGCCGCGCCAACATCCAATATGTGCTATCCGCGGAACCGATACTTTACTCAACCGGCACTTCCCGCTAGCCCCGCTGCAGGGACCTTACGCTTCTTTTCGCTTGCTCACCTACAGCATCCATCCGGTCCCACACGACACCACCGAAGAACATCATAAAAGCATCCATTCATGAGCCACCGAGACTCTGTCTTCCATTCCCATGCTTCTTTCATTTTGAATCTCCATGGCCCTCTTGAAACGGTTACTGCTCTCAACTGGAGTGAGAAACGCCCGGAGAGCTAAGTGGGAGCTTTTGTGAGCGAAAAGAAATCGCCTCTCACGAAACGATACATAAGCGAGCATGCAGAATGGAGATGGAAATAATCGGCGTTCTCCTGCTAGGGGGCGTGGCTTAGAACTCCAACCTTTATTCAATCCCTCGCTCTCTCTCTCTCTCTATTCATATCCAATGCACAAGTTCCATATTTCATGCTCACCTCAATGTTTAAGCATTTATTATCAGAGCATAATGCATTGAAAGAAGAACCATCCACAAGGGGGTGGCAAAAAGGGTAGGTGGTATTTTTCCAACCCATACCTCAGCTCAACTTACTCTTCAACCGCTTTGGTTGAGTTTTATTTTTTGTTGTCACTGAGAGTTTGCCGTTTTATTGAGAGCAATCGAAATTGTATTACCATACGAATGAATAATGATTTCATTGCTCACTCCTCCTAGAACCCTGCAACTTTTCATTATTACTGCTACTAGTTCCAATCATGGTCGATGATGCTGGATTGCTTCCCGGTTTATCGATAACTTTAAAGTAGGAGATATTTTTATGTAGAATGATAATTACATACAGGGTGGATCATAAGCTTCAGGATTACAAGATTACTATGACAATATTATTTCGGTGACCTCTATAATTTTTCATGTGATTGGAATTTTTGGTGACCTTATCACAAAACTAACAATATTAAAACAAAAATAAGGATGTTTGCTGACAGATTCAAGGTCGGCGAAATGCTAGGTCAAAATGTCACGGACTCTACCAAATTAATCAATTTATCAATAATCAATGGGGATTGATGTTTCATGATTATTACCCAAGTAACACAATTTGTCATAAATAAGGTCAAAATACATCTTTAATACATCGCCGCTGTTCTGGGTCGAATATACAATACTAAATTTCATACACCTTTATAACCGAAAAAGCGCAGAAACAGAAAGTTTTATAACATCTCTCATAGTTCAATTGGATGTTTGTCAATACCTATTTCGCACTTCTCATAGTAGTATGATTTGTTATATCTAAGTTATACCATACATCACTTTGACCAATAAGTAACTAATCATGTTATCGAGACGTAATTTGTTGTATGAATTGTTTGGAATGTTTTGACAGCTCAAAAGAGTAAAAACAAATAAGATTAACGATTGATTACAAGTAGTGCAAGTAGGTAGCGTGATGAAAAACAAATATCTTGCTGCATGGAATTGTGCAGGATTTTTTTTATCAAGTTACGAGTTTCGGTATATCAAGAAACCTTTATGCATGTATGATATATGTTTTTTTATGTGCCGTGTTAGATTTTTGGTAAAACTGAAGGCTGTGCTTCCTGTTTTTTCATGCGCCTTTTATAAGATGCGTAATTGCAATTTGTGCTCCGTGAAATTTAACGATCTTGTACAATTTTCGACTGAATGAACCAGCGAGGAAGATGGTGGATTCTACCAGATGCGTACAGTGTAGGTAAAAACTCTTTGTAATGGTTGTCGGTTTAAGTTCCTACGATAATTTAACTGGTTTGCCTTTTTTTTATTCGAGAGTGCGTAATTTGTTATTAATATAAAATAAATCAAACTTTTTGGCTAGTTGGAATACATTCCAGACCTGCCGAGCTGATAATCGTTATTTAGCAATGTGTTAATTGCTTGCAATAGAAGTTCGAGATTTATAAATTTTTCTGTTCGGTGATGTAGCATGGCAAAAAGGAATAGAAGATACAGGTTTTGTGTTTGAATGAAGTTCAAATACGTATTAAATACGTGTTCAAAACAATGAATATTTAAACTCAAAGCTTGCTGTTTATAGATAAAATGCGCGTTGTCATTGAAAAAATCACATCTAACAAACTTTAATTTGTTCATTATTTTTGTGAATATGTCAATCATTTTTCTCCCCGCTTGCATTAATCACCATTTTGCTGATGTGTTGCATCCATCTTCGAATAGAAACTGAGAGTCAAAGAGACAAATGCTAAGTATGTATTTTATTTGACAGGAAAAAGCATTAGTATAACATCCTCATCAAAACAATCATGCAGATATGTACGAAATATGTTTTAGAAGCAACTTTATAACTTAATTTACATCGACTGAAGTTTGGTTATGAGGAGTGCTTTAACTAAGTAATACATACATTTATCGATCAGGAATATGACACAAATGCAGTTACTGCGTTTGCCGGATTGATATGTTTTACTAAAACATCGCCTGAACGTTTTTAAAATAGAAGATGTATTGGATTTTATCTTTAACGCCTAAATATAACATCATTTTCAATAGCTGACCAAGAAGATGTTTTCTGTGTTACTTGGGTAGGTTGTCCCAGAATAATTAATGTTCGAAAAGTCAGATGCTCAACCTTAGAATAAAAGATGTGCTTATTTATAGCTTGTTTTTAAAATCCAATTTTTCAAGAACGCCCGATCGATTAATGAAAAATGGACATGTTTAATAACAGTTCTGACTTATAGTGCAGAAGTTTTCAAAGCCTACTATTTGTCTTATATTCTTTTATTTGTATGAGTATTATTGATCATTTATGCCGAAATAAAAATTTTCGTTTTTCTTTTTACAGAACTTTTTAAAATTTATGAAAAATAGATTTTACGGATCATGTTTTTGGCAAATCTTCTTCTTCTTCTTCTTTCTGGCGTTACGTCCCAACTGGGACAGAGCCTGCTTCTCAGCTTAGTGTTCTTATGAGCACTTCCACAGTTATTAACTGAGAGCTTACTGTGCCATTGACCATTTTTGCATGCGTATATCGTGTGGCAGGTACGAAGATACTCTATGCCCTATGAATCGAGAAAATTTCCTTTACGAAAATATCCTCGACCAGCGGGATTCGAACCCACGACCCTCAGCATGGTCATGCTGAATAGCTGCGCGTTTACCGCTACGGCTATCTGGGCCCCAAATATTTAACCTAAAATAATTGTAGAGTAACATGGGGCAAAAGTTGGAGCAAGACAAGAGTTCCTTTTTTAAGATTTCTAGCTCAATTCAAAATAAAAAATATGATAATCATGGTATGATAGTTCAAATACTACTTAAGTACGATGTTTTCACCCCAAATATTGTAGATATCGATTAAGATTCGGAAAAATTATGGCTTTGGGAGCCGGATCATATTCGTGGCATATTTTATTCACTTCGGCAATGGGGTTTTGAAAGCTATAAGGCCCATGTTCGGCCTTAATATGCTTTGTATTGAAGTGATTCTGATTACAAAGTTTCAGACAATTTGACTACAAAAAACCCAATGCCAAAGTGGGCCATGCAAGTGCTCAAGCTCTACATTCTACTCTCTGTGTAGTATTTATTTGTTTACAACTATTGTAGTTTATCTGGAAATATTGATTATTCCACTTAGGTCGAACCTAAATCTATGGTTTTTTATTCAATATTATTGAAACATTTATCAAATAGAGCTGTTTATAACAAAAATATTTGTGAGAAACATTGAGTAAATGAAAAACATCACATTTTTTTCGATTTCTCTATCTATTATGGTTTTAGCCGTATATAAACTGACACGTAAGCGAATTATTCGTGTCAAATTAAAACCATCGTAATTATCTAGTCAATAGGTATGCCTGTTTATGATAAAATGACTGCACAGCGTAACAAAAACGTCATTTTATGTGTCTCAAGAATCAAATTATGTTTTTCTAGCAAATTTGGAGTAGCTGTATCTGAAGCCACTCTCAGAAATGTTCCAACACGTCACAATTTTTAAGTGCAGGTCGCTAAAATTGTAAAAAACACTAGTTCAATATTGTTGATATGAATATTAAAGTATGAATTATCAAACTTTTAAGTGATCTAATCCACTAAAACACAAAACAATGCATAAACGTTCATGCAGGATACAGTTTTATTTAAGTTGCCCATAAAATTTACATTGAATTGACTAAGAACTATTCATTTTATAAAGTGGACACCTTGTGCATGCTGTATTAGGGTGGTTCAAAATTCAAAAAAGTATGAAAATTCAATCTTCCATATCTTTCATATTATCCTTACCATAAAAATAGTTTTCTGTGAAATTATCAGCTTTTTCGGTGGTGATTTAAAGGAGATGCTCCGAATTTTCTGAGGTCATGTCCAAATGTAATTTTTGCTGTCGCTTGTATTTTTGTGCGGTGTAAAGTTAGATAGATGTTTGCAATTTTCCTAGAAACTAGAACTAATAGGAAGTTGAATGCCACCGGACGCATTAAGATTGGTTGGAAATCTTCAGAAATATGACCATTTCCGTAAAACTAGTTCCGGAAAGCATGGTCAGTCATGTTTGTATTTCCAATCATGTAAATATTATCCGGCGCTATATCCAAGCGGACACCAACCTTAAAAATGATGTTTCCTGCAGCGTATTCAGAACAATTAGATGCACAGACCACTCTATAGAAGATTCCAGGTACCCTGGGGGAAGTGGTCAATTAGGAACATATCTGGAACCATATCAATATGGGCATCAAACTTCATGATTTCAAAGGTTGTGCTTTCCGAAGCATTTCCAGCACCACCGGCTGCCATGACCTCTTTATAGTAGATTCCAGGTGCCCCGAGGGATGTGAACATTTAGATATGACATCAGAAAATCCGAAACATCTCCAGTGTCCAGTGGCCAATATGCATGGCCAAGAAAGTTCCTAAAACTGGACCAAATTTGCCAACGACTGCTTCCAGATGCATCCAATTTCATCCATGTTTTATAAAGTTATAAGCATTTGAATTTAGGCAAAATGTTGCCTATCTCAATCATTTTGCCTATCCCCTGAATTAGTATAATATCGAGAAATAAAGCCAGTGGTATTATTTTTGCATCATCTAAAAGCTTTTTATCTTGGATTAGTGGAAAAAATATACTCATATTGTCAGTGTGACTATTGTCGGCAGCCTCAATCTCTTCGGCAACTTTCCCATAAAAACTGCTGGTGAATCTCTTCGGCAGCTCCAAATCAGTCCCATTTTGTGGCGTGCTCATTTGAATTGATGACATCTCCGGCGATATCGTTTGTTTAGTCACGGAAATCTCGCCAGCGGGAAGTGGGCAGAGCAAAGAATCATCTGAATGTTTCCACTGATGTGTTTTGACAGAAAAATACTGTATATTTGGCGTTTGAAATTTGGTTGCCGATAATAGTCGAATGGTGCCGAAGCCGTAAGTCTCCCTATTTGTATTTATTATCGCTTGTGGCACCATAGGAACACATGTGCCACTATTTCTAATTTCTGTTCCTATAGTAGCACTAGCCTCATGGCGTAGGCAAAATACTAATCAAAACCGTATTTTTACAAAACTTTTGAATTTTGCCTTCAAAGTGTGGATCAAAAGCTTTCGATTGATTTAAAAAAGTTCTTAATACATCATTTTTTTTACAATAAAAAAAATTCTCCTAGTAGTGCCACTAGAGGAACAATAGGTTAGCTATAGGTGAAAGGGAGCTCAAATTTTAATCAAAACTATTTATTTCGATCATTTTTTGAACAAAATCCAGCTGTGCATCAATGGTACTTATATAAATGGCTCCGGGCCTTCATGTCAGATAATATTTTGCAACGATTTATGGCAAAACGGCCGTAAAAAGCCACTAGTGCGACTATAGGGGACTGTCTACTAAGGGAACACCGACCCTAAGTCTGTAATTTAAAAAGCTTGCTCAATTTAATAAAACAAATTATTAATTAATAAAACATAATAAAACAAATAATTAATAAATAAAACGGCTGAAACCCCCTGTTTTTAAGCATCATCAGTTAAAAGCTTCCTAAACAGTTTGTTATAGCAATAATTTTAAAAATAAAAAAAAAGTCATTTGTAGGCTCAAAATGCATCCTGACGGAAATACTAATATAGCCACTGTATGAGAAACAACCTACGCTTCCTCAAAAATTAGCCAACAGAATTACAAACTCTTAGAACCTACACCAAGAAGAAGAGTGGGGCTAAAAAAAGTATGCTCAGGATAGTTCCTTGACCATCCACCTTTTTCTGGGGGGCGGATGTAGGTGTGGCATAATTTCAACTAATCTTTATTATTTGAACATGACACCAACATAAGATGTTCATTAATTTATTTATACACCAACAGACAGTAAGCCCCAATGATGTTTATAACTTAAAGATACAAAAAAATACAAAGTTGAAACTATAACAAAAACAATGCAACAAAATGTCAAAAAGTAAAACAAATGAAAGTAACAAATATTCACACAGAGCGTCGGGACAAAATTTCTACATAATTACGACGTATTACTAGACGGGACAGGTGAAAATCAAATCCTTCAGCAACCCTATTAAACTCGCGTTGAAGACCGACCATAGCACTGTTTTCGCCATAGTTAGTTCGTCGCACTGGCAACCCACTATGGGCGGTTTCCATACAGACTGGCGGCCAAAAATATTTTTTCCATCTCATGTCGTATTTATGAGTTTTATGATACAAATTTGATGTTTTATTTTCAAAAACAAGTTTTCGAGACTAACTTTTGAATAGAGCCTATAGCGAAATATTAAACTTTGGTACTTGTAATGCATATAAGCCATTTATGCGATTAACGTTGTGCAAACCATTATAAATATTAAAACTTACATAGAAATGATGATTTGAATGATTTAGCGAAATTCAGTTATTTTCTGAATTAGTTTTTAGCTGTTTTCAATAGAAAATGGTTAAAAATATTGGAAAAAATTCAAAAAGTCTTAAATTAAAAAAGTGCAAGTTTGTGCAGCTAAATTCTTTGCGATCCTTTAGTTTACATCTCAAAGTACCCTTGGAACTGAATTTAAGCCTGGGACAACTTGGGACAAAAAAGTACTCGATGTGTTAACTATAAGCTTGTTCGATTTTTTTAACCGCTTCATAAAAAAACATCATAAAAGCCACTATTTTGAAGCTTTTTTTTTTATTTTTTTATTGTTCTAGGAAGCCTTTTTTGTTAGCTTTCAAATGGTGTAAAAACATTTTACGTAAGTATTATAGAAAAAAAAAAGTTATATTAATTTGAGCAAACCATAGTTTTTGTTAATAAAAACAAGTTTTTCTCCATAGGCTCAACTTTGGCACCTCATATCTGAGTGTGCAATGCAAATCATGCCCTAATATTTTGGGGATTTCTTAGAAGACATGTTTAAAATGAAATGGCGAACAAGAATTGAAATTTGGGGCACATCACTTTTTTGATTATTGGCCACCTGATAAGCCATAGTGCAACCTCAACATAGCGTTGTTACGCAACGTCCTGGAGTGAGCACTCGCATTGATAGATTCCAGGAGCGCAGGACAGTCTATTCTTCCAATAGAAATATTAGTAGTAGAACGCTAATGGCGCTGTTCTCACAAAATTGAATTAGTTTATTATCACCTTTAACTGTATCTTTTCAATGTTTGTTCGATGCCATGTTGTAGTGAATGATTTTATTTTTTTTTTTTTTGACACTTTGAGGACCGGTACTCAAGCTGTTAGCGCGTGGCAAACTAGATGTTGGTAACACAAACAGTAGCAACATTAGCATTCTTAGGTTAATGCTTCTACTATTCTTCCTGAAAGCAAATCGGCCACTACCATCGCTCTATTGACGTTTCTACGGGTCTGCAGTGATTCCAGCTGAATGAGTTGGCACCTACTTTGGTAGCTAGGCAACCGGAACGGGTCTCGCCATTGAAGTCGACGGAGAGCATAACGGATGAAGCGACGTTGCACTGACTCTATCCTCTCCACGCCGTTACGGTAATACGGATGCCAAACTGCGGAGCAATATTCAAGTGTAGCTCGAACTATTGAGTAGTACAAGGATTTGAGGCAATATGGATCCGTGAAATCCTTGGCAATACGGAAGATGAAACCCAATGTCATGGAGGCTTTCTCGATGACGTAGGACAGATGGTGTTTGAACGTCAACTGAGCATCCAGAATAACGCCAACATCTTTACCATCTTGTACTCGTTGAAGCACCTTTCCATTGAACTGGTAACAAAACAGGATGGGCTGCAGTTTGCGTGAGAATGATATAATCGAGCATTTCTCAGGATTAACTGTCAATCGCATCATGTCGCACCAAACTACAAAAACATCTAAATCATGTTGAAGAGCAACGGCGTCGATGTCCTATAATTACTATGTTGACATCGTTGAAGTACAGCAAAAAAAAATCAGGGGCCCCAATTGGCTTGCTTGAGGTACTTCGGAAGTAGCCACGAAAGTTTCGGAAAAGAATCCTGCCAACTCCACAGTCAAGCGACGATCAGTCAGATACGAGCTGAACCAGCGCAACATTAGGAACCCGACACCGAGCCTTTCCAACTTAGCGACAGTTATTGCGTGGTTTATTTAGCCAAACGCAGCGGTCAAGTCCGTATAGATCACATCCGTCTGGACTCGATCAGCAAAACTGTCAGCAATGTGTGAAGTAAGGCACAACATATTGGTTGTTGTGGAACGTCCCGATACGAATCCGTGTTGATCCTCACTTATGTAGAGTTTACAGTGGAACAGCATTGGTTTCATGACTATCAACTCGAAGAGCTTAGAAATACAACAAAGTGCTGAAATTCCTCGATAATTATTGACATCTTTACGATCGCCTTTTTTATGTACAGGAAACATAGTAGCAGTTTTCCAGGCCGCAGGAAATCGTCCACTATTTAACGAATAGATGACGTATAGGAACCAGCAAATTGACGATTTGCGCCTTCAGCAAAAAAGGATGGAATTCCATCGGGACCGGGATTCAACGATGATTTTAACCGTGAAGCCGCCTCGACGATCATATTATCATCGACAGTGAGCGTGTTGAACGTTTCACCAGTAGAAGCATTAACCTAAGAATGCTAATGTCGCTACTGTTCGTGTTACCAACATCTAGTTTGCCACGCGCTGACAGCTTGAGTACCGGTCCTCAAAGTGTCAAATAAATTTTAAAATCATCCACTACAACATGGCATCGAACAAACAATGAAAAAATGCAGTTAAAGGTGATAATAAACTAACAGTTTTGTGAGAACAGCGTCATTAGCATTCTACTACTAATATTTCTATTGTTTCACCGAACAATGGTTCGTTGTTTGCAACATTCGCAACGTGTTCTTCGGATAACTCCTCTTCGCAAAAAACGCTGGAGAACTTTTTAGCGAAAAGGGTGCAAATATCATACCGCCAGAATCGCAGAAGCCGTGCGCGCGGGCTGCTGCGTTTTGAATTTTCTGTCACGTTTACTTCGGTTCCGCGTTTTGGACGAAGATAAATAAATTCGGCTGATGACGCTCTGCCACCTTCGAAATTTTTCGTGCTCTCGTTGTTCACGAATCCGCCGATATTAGCAGGTGCAACGTAATCCGGGTTGTAGTGCTTTGCACAACGCTAAAAAGGTGCAACAAAACTGGCTGATGGTGCAGTGATTTGAGTGTTATTTTTTATTTGCGAAGATTTTAAAGATGGTTTGTGGCGTGCCAGATTTTTACATGATTCCGTTAGAGTTACGCCACCCGGATAGTTTCGTTTGGAATAAGTGTAACTCTGACAAATTGAGATAAAAATGCACACGATTGTGAGATATTCATCATTTTTGATTTTATGCTTCCTGATAATAAGTAGGGGGAGATCCCCCAGTACCGGACACTTAAGCCACTAAATTTATAATTCGAAAAATATTGATTTTATGGGCTCGTGTTACCCATTTATGATAAATATTATCATTTGTATAGTGTACAAAAAAAAATTTGAAAATATAAATATGAATTTTGACAATGCATTTTGATGATGTATTTTAAAACCAAATTGATCGATCTTGAAAGGTGACACCCAATACCGGACGCGATCTGGAAATGCCTCGAATTCTGTAAATTTGAACTCCACTATAGGAATAGTTTATGATTACCAATTCAATGCATTTGCAACATTTACAAGAATAATTTGCGTTTTTCTTAGTTTGCAAGATGCCTATCAAATACCTCTTCCATATATGATGAAAAATAGCACATTTTACGATGTTGTTCTGAATGTTCAGTCTACTTAATTTTATTGCATGTTTGATACCATGATCGACGGAACCCATGAAAAATGAAAGTATTTGACACTGACGCAATAATTACAAAGATATCATATAACAAATCAAGCTGTCCGAAACTGAGGGACTGGAGGTGCGTAACGAAAATTGTAATTTGTCCATATTTAGTTCAATTATTGTAAAAAAAATACATTCATACTATCAAATTAGGATTATGTTCGATCATGCTTGCGTGATCCAAAGTATTTTTTTCATATTCAAAATAATTACTAAATAGGCTCAAAATTAAGAGAATACGTCAATTTTTTAAAGATTTTCAAACTTTTCTACTTTTTTAGAAAGGCATGCATATTTCATGGATGTGTTATTCAACGCAAACATCGGTCTATATAATAGCTTTCTTTTCTACTAATACACCATTTTGATTGGACCGTGATTTCTCAATGTTTCGACTTTGTCCGGTATTGGGTGCTGTCCGGCACTGGGGGATCTCCCCCTATTGAAAACCTGTGTAAAGTGTGAAAGCCGCCTTCGATGATGATCATTGTACTACGCAGAATTAATTCAAATCAAATTCAGATATGAAACCATTCAGAGGATGGCGATTCAAATTTTCAACAGACTTATATAAAAGTTTTTGAGGCAACGTGTTTTTACTCGGCGTTTTGATAAATGGACGGATTTGGTGAGTTTGTTCCAATTTAACCGCTATTATTAATTCTGGGCTATTTCTGTAGCATGGGGTTGGGTCAATTTATCTTTTCGTTTCAGAGAGCGAGAAATGGCGCTCAAACCAAAGCTTCTTAGCTAGGGCACAAGGTGGAAATACCTGTGTCTCATCCCTGGAAGACGAACACGCATGGAGTGACTTTAACTTTCCTAGCAACGTCACTCCCAACGGTGGTGAAAACATTACATTCACACTCACACTCAATTACAAAAAGTATACTAAACTACACATACACTAAATTTCAATCCGGTCGCATCACTCGCTTATAGTGAATCCTAGACCATTACCTTTCCCATCATCCAACTCCTTGACATCTATGAGGGCGTCGGTGAGTCGCTGGCCTCTCTTCATGTAGGTGTCATATCATCATTTTCCTTTCCTTTCCTCGTAACGGAGAAGATGGGCGTGGCCGGCAATGGAAATTATCATGTCTTTGCATCTCTGAGTTTGGAGTTTTGACTCTCCGATTGGAAAACTATTTCATCCAAAATACCGTTTTGATTCATATTACAGACACTTAAGGACTCAGGGAAATATAACCCAGCATAGAGCATACAAAATAAATCATTCTGTGTGATTCCTTAACGCTATCGAGCGTCGGAAGCCCTTTACTTTCGAACGGTGGGTTACATAAATCAAAATGTGTGACCTTTTCATGATTCTTATTCCGGACGCGTCCTCACTTTTGCCTCATGTTCCGGACACTTTGAATCGAATTCCGGACAGCTCATGATAATCATTAATGGAACAGTCAAATCATCAATCGAAATCGTTAAACCACCAAAGAGACATCTAAGGTAGTTGGGCATTATAAATTTTCAATGATATTTATGGAAAAAGTTTACTAAAACGAGCCTTGAAATTGAGAACTTTTGAACAGCAAAAATTTAAACATTTCGCGTGAAATGTTTCCCATACAAAGTAGAGCGTCCGGAATTTGAAGCTGTCCGTAATATGAATCAAAACGGTAGTTTTCCATGAGCAATAGGAATAAGTAATGTAAAGTTTCTAATATGGCAGTTTTCAGTATGCAATCTACGAAATACTCCGTTACCACGCAACGCAACGAAACGCAACGCAAAAAGGGTGCAAGTATCATACCAATCGGAAGCTACCTCTTCATCTAGCTCCATAACGGAGGGGAGACCAGATTGCTTCCGTTGTTTGTTTACATGTCTCCAGAATGATTTCGGTTTCGATTTTAGATTCAGCTGAACCTGCTGCTGATACCGTTTATAATAATTTTCTCAGAAAAATTTCCTGCTGTTTGGAAACGCACGAAAGTTATTCCTCTGCAGAAGAAGCAGGGTGTAAATTCTATTTCAAATCTCAGACCAATAAGTTTGCTTAGTACCATTTCAAAAGTTTTTGAAAGGCTAATAAAGATTCAAATATCAGATTTTATTGAAAGAATGAACTTCTTAAGTCCTTTTCAATCAGGTTTCAGAAAGTGTCATAGTACTGAAACTGCACTGATGAGAGTTCACGACGATATTGCACAGACAGTAGATAAGAGCGGTATTACTGTGTTGCTACTGATTGATTTCGCAAAAGCATTCGATAGTGTTGTACATAGGAAACTCGTTAACAAATTAAGTACTACATTCAGATTTAGTGTATCAGCAACTAATCTTATTAGGAACTATCTGTCAGAAAGATCTCAAGCTGTATTTTCTAATGGTATATTATCTCCTTTTAAACCTATAATATCTGGTGTTCCCCAAGGATCAGTTGGACCGCTTCTGTTCCCTTTATTTATTAATGACTTGCCTTCTGTTCTCGATTTTTGCTCTGTCCACCTATTTGCAGATGATGTTCTAGTTTATCTATGTTCCAGTGGGACAATTGATATTCGTAATAAGGCTGAGAAGATCAACCACGACTTGTATAAGATCGTACAGTGGTCACGAAAAAATTCACTGCCAATCAATCCATCTAAAACGAAAGCTGGCGCGGTAAATGGCTGGGCATGGCGTACCATTGGTACCTCGCGTACCTGCAGGAATAAAATAGACCCCTTTGTGCGGTCCTTAGCCTCTTGCCCAGCAACTCCTATCCCTACCTCCTCGTGGTACTGGCCGGGGTACGAGTAACCTTGGGGAAGATCGGGTAACCAACCCCCGGTGGGAACTTTGGTCGTATGCTGACAGGGAAGGGGGGGTTTGCTTTTGCAAACCTGGAGCGTCTGTACTCCACGTTAGGAGCGGCTCACAACAGCGTCTGTTCCCCATGTCAGGGGCGGCTGATCATCGTCCGAGTGCCAGAGAAGGACTCTAAGCTAAACTGCGCACTATGGCCCTCCGAACATTTAGGGGGAATGGTCCTCCGGAAATCTAGGGGGTTGGTGTCAGGCCCTGCAAGCCAACCGTAAAAACACATCAGCACAGGAACGTCAACGAGAGAATACGGACCGGAACAATCGGCAAAGACCACAGCGACAAAAATGGACTAGCGATTGGAAACTCGGTACGTGGAACTGCAAATCTCTCAACTTCATTGGAAGTACTCGCATACTCTCCGATGTACTGAAGACCCGCGGTTTCGACATCGTAGCGCTGCAGGAGGTGTGCTGGACAGGAGCATTGGTGCGAACGTTTAGAGGTAATCATACCATCTACCAGAGCTGCGGCAACACACGCGAGCTGGGAACAGCTTTCATAGTGATGGGTGATATGCAAAGGCGCGTGATCGGGTGGTGGCCGATCAATGAACGAATGTGCAAGTTAAGAATCAAAGGCCGATTCTTTAACTTCAGCATAATCAACGTGCATAGCCCACACTCCGGAAGCACTGATGATGACAAGGACGCATTTTACGCGCAGCTCGAACGCGAGTACGACCGCTGCCCAAGCCACGACGTCAAGATCATCATAGGAGATTTGAACGCTCAGGTTGGCCAGGAGGAGGAGTTCAGACCGACGATTGGAAAGTTCAGCGCCCACCGGCTGACGAACGAGAACGGCCTACGACTGATAGATTTTGCCGCCTCCAAGAACATGGCCATTCGTAGCACCTATTTCCAGCACAGCCTCCCGTATCGGTACACCTGGAGATCACCTCAGCAGACAGAATCGCAAATCGACCACGTTTTGATCGATGGACGGCACTTCTCCGACATAACCGACGTCAGAACCTATCGTGGCGCCAACATTGACTCCGACCACTACCTGGTGATGGTAAAACTGCGCCCAAAACTATCCGTCATCAACAATGTACGGTACCGACGCCCGCCCCGGTACAATCTCGAGCGGCTGAAACAACCGGATGTCGCCAATGCGTACGCGCAGCATCTTGAGGCAGCGTTGCCGGATGAGGGCGAGCTCGATAGGGCCCCTCTTGAGGACTGCTGGAGGACAGTCAAAGCAGCCATTAACGACGCTGCCGAAAGCGTTGTCGGATATGTGGAACGGAGCTCAAGAAACGATTGGTTCGACGAGGAGTGCCAGGAGGTTTTAGAGGAGAATAATGCAGCGCGGGCTGCAATGCTGCAGCATGGTACGCGGCAAAACGTGGAACGATACAGACTGAAGCGGAAACAGCAAACCCGCCTATTCCGGGATAAAAAGCGCCGCCTGGAAGAGGTGGAATGCCAAGAGATGGAGTTGCTGTACCGTTCTCAAGAAACGCGGAAGTTCTATCAGAAGCTCAACACATCCCGCAAAGGCTTCGTGCCGCGAGCTGAGATGTGCCGGGATAAGGATGGGAGCATCTTGACGGACGGACGCGAGGTGATCGAAAGGTGGAAGCAGCACTACGATGAACACCTGAATGGCGCAGAGAACACAGGCACAGAAGGTCAGGACAGCGAAGGCGATGGCTACGTCAGCACAGCGGACAGTGGAAATCAACCAGCTCCCACGATGGGGGAAGTTAAGGATGCCATTCAACAGCTCAAGAACAACAAAGCCGCTGGCAAGGATGGTATCGGAGCCGAACTCATCAAGATGGGCCCGGACAGGTTGGCTGCTTGTCTGCATCGGCTGAATCTGGGAAACGGAACAGCTACCGGAGGAGTGGAAGCAAGGCGTTATATGCCCTATCTACAAAAAGGGCGACAAACTGGACTGTGAAAATTATCGTGCAATCACCATCCTAAACGCCGCCTATAAAGTGCTATCCCAGATTCTCTTCCGTCGTCTATCACCTATAGCAAACGAGTTCGTGGGAAGTTATCAAGCAGGTTTCATCGACGGCCGCTCGACAACGGACCAGATCTTTTCCGTGCGGCAAATCCTCCAGAAATGCCGTGAGTACCAGGTCCCTACGCACCATTTGTTCATCGATTTCAAGGCGGCATACGATAGTATCGACCGCATAGAGCTATGGAAAATCATGGACGAGAACAGCTTTCCCGGGAAGCTCACAAGATTGATCAGAGCAACGATGGACGGTGTGCAAAACTGTGTGAAGATCTCGGGCGAACACTCCAGTTCGTTCGAGTCTCGGCGGGGACTACGACAGGGCGACGGACTTTCGTGCCTGTTGTTCAATATTGCGCTTGAAGGTGTCATGCGGAGAGCCGGACTTAACAGCCGAGGCACGATTTTCACGAGATCCGGACAATTTGTTTGCTTCGCGGACGACATGGATATTATTGGGAGAAAATTTGAAACGGTGGCAGATTTGTTCACCCGCCTGAAACGCGAAGCAACAGGAGTCGGGCTAATGGTGAATGCGTCGAAAACAAAGTACATGCTGGTTGGCGGAACTGAGCGCGACAGGGTCCGCCTAGGAAGCAGTGTTACGATAGACGGGGATACCTTCGAGGTGGTGGACGAGTTCGTCTACCTCGGATCCTTGTTGACGGCTGACAACAATGTTAGTCGGGAAATACGAAGGCGCATCATCAGCGGAAGTCGTGCCTACTATGGGCTCCAGAAGAAACTGCGGTCAAGAAAGATTCACCCCCGCACCAAATGCACAATGTACAAAACGCTCATAAGACCGGTAGTCCTCTATGGGCATGAGGCGTGGACTATGCTCGAGGAGGACTTGCAAGCTCTTGGGGTTTTCGAACGCCGAGTGCTAAGGACGATCTTCGGCGGCGTGCAGGAGAACGGCGTGTGGCGGCGAAGGATGAACCACGAGCTTGCTCAACTCTACGGCGAACCCAGTATCGTGAAGGTAGCTAAAGCTGGAAGGATACGCTGGGCAGGGCATGTTGCAAGAATGCCGGACAACAACCCTGTAAAGATGGTGTTCGCCACGAATCCGTTTGGAACAAGAAGGCGTGGGGCGCAGCGAGCTAGGTGGATTGACCAGGTACACCAGGACCTGGAGAGCGTGGGTCACAGTCGAGGATGGAGAGAACCGAGGGAATTGGCGAAATATTGTTGGCGAGGCTTTATCAAGATAATTGATGTAAAGCCAAATAAGTAAGTAAGTAAAACGAAAGCAATGCTCTTGCACAAATTGCAATCTCCTCCAAATCCTCCTTCTTTGAATATCGATGGGGTTGAAGTTGAGTTTGTGAGCAAGGCTAGTAACTTAGGAGTTGTATTCAAAAATTCGCTTGAGTGGGATGGACATATAAAATCGCAGTGCTCTAAAATATACAGTTCCCTCAAACGCTTGAACCTCACTACTAGACACCTAGATATTCCAACAAAAAAAACATCTGTTTAAGACATTTTTGCTCCCTCACTTTATATATGACGACTTCATTTATTCCAATGCGTCAATCAGCTCTCTCAATAGACTACGAGTCGCCTTTAATGCGTGTGTAAGGTATGTTTATAATTTATCGAGATTTTCACATGTTTCGCATCTTCATACGTCAATTCTTGGTTGTCCATTTGTAATTTTTTATAAATTGAGGTCGTGTATGACGCTTTTCAAAATAATTAAAAATAAAGCTCCAAACTTCCTATTTTCTAAACTATCTAAATTCTAAACTTCTTAGAGGCATTCGTACAAGAAATTTTTACGTACCACGACATAGTTCCTTCTATTACGGCCAGTCATTATTGTAAGAGTCATCGTGAATTATAACAACCTTCCAAATAATATTAAATCTTGTGAATCGACCACTCATTTTCGAAGTGAGATAATATCATATTTTCAGTAGATGTGTAGTGATTTTTGTAAAGAGAACATTAGTAGTTAAGTTACGCAAGAATTTAATCAATTTAAAAGGCAATGCCTTATGTTACGAAGAGTCAATAAATAAATAAATAAATAAATAATAAATATAACAACATTTCCCCCTAATATGTGCGAAAGTGTGAAAAAAGTGCGGTATTGCATAGAATTACGTTGGTGTCTTCAGAGCACTCGTTCTCTAACTAACAAAACATAAGTCCCCCAAAGACACCTACCCGAATTGATGCCATTGCGCTTTTTTATTGGCGTTTCCGCACTTGTAAAAACTTTTGCGATAGTCCAGTGGTGAAAGAAATGCGCAATATAAGAATCTAAAATTTAGTGAAGTTACTTTGACTTGTAGCTCCCCATATCGACAAGTTTTGATGACTCGCTTTAAAAATATCCTACAGAATTTCAGTGAAAATGATAATCCCATTAGCACGCGTTCGTCATTTGGAATTCGAATTCTATTGGATTAAAGTCTTGATTTCCTTTCTCTTTGAACTTTTCGCTTTCAGCACTGCTACGTACAAGTTACCATCATGTTCCGCACTAGCATAATGAAGAGGTGTCAAATGAACACCGCCTAGCAGAATAATAAATGCAAATGAGATTTCCATTCTGACAAAAAAAAAATACAACAATCTCCATACTTGACGATATCACGTTGCCAGAGAAACAGTAGCCATCAGCAAAAAAATATTCAATAAATTTGATATTCTACTGAATCGAAATTTTATCGTCCTGTTGTTGAATGCCTACTTCTGAACCCTTTCCAACTCGAAATGCGAGCTTCAGCTAAAACACAACACCTTGAATTTTGGTTGGCCTCAAGTGGAAAGTATTTTCCTACACGCAACTCAAATTATCGCACATTTTGTGGTTGCTTTGCACGATACTACTGTTTTGTTTGGACAGTATGGGTCCGACATTTAATGAAGGGTTCGGCACTAAACGCAACTTATGTGGAAGTTTATCATAAAGAAGGTAGGTTTAATCTTACATGCTCCTCCTAATCATCATTCGATGGCAGTTTTGGTAGAAGTACCAACATTTGCGGTTCCTTTTCGCTCATTTTATTATTATGATAAATTAAACCCATTAATCTTGGAGCTTTATGGGGAAATATAGAGGCAAATTTATGGCGCATTCTCTTGGCCAGATGCCCCCGCGAGCATGATTCGAAGTTCGAAGTCGTGGCACTGACTGAAATGGAAGTTGGCACCGCGTGGGGTGGGTGAAAAATAACGCACCGAAGCCAAAGGCAATGCCGCTGAGCAGAGCTTCATTCTTGTGGCTTGTGGACTTCAACACGCACATGAAATATGTTTCAATATATTCAGTGTGCAACATTGTGCTCTTCTTTCTACTTGATTCACGATTGGAAAGGGCTTGAACTTTTTCAGGCTTGGTGTACAGTATTGGATAATACATTTGCAACTTTTTCAAGTTTTCATACAAAATGGTCACATTTGATGGGCTAGAACTCCGTTATTTAAAGACCGATTTGATATAAATGATAGAATTTAACATATACTTTTGAGTATTTTTTACATAGAAATAGAAATAACAACTTGACTACGATGAATTTTTACGAAATTACGATTTATTTTTAAATAACACAAGACTGCCATCAAGCAGTTAATTTTTACGCATACAGTTCGGACTCGATTATCCGGAGTATCGATTTTTTTTTCATTCCAGATAATAGAATCCTCCGGAGGCGTAACCAGATATTATTTCTAGCAACATTGTGGGTTTTGAGAAAAAAATTTGACCAGCATACATAAAATGAACCTTTTTCAAACCTCCTTTTCCTACGTCCCAAAACTGCTAAATCATTCATATTGAATATTTCAATACTAAATTAACTTAAATTTATGCATAAAAACTGAAAAACAAGAATATCAAAACACGTACTTCGGAATATCGAGTCTAAAATTCCGGACAATCGAATCCCGGATAATTGTGTCTCCGAATAATCGTACTTAAAGAAGCAAACAAGATATTAACTTTGTACGGATATTTCATGACAAGCAGCCCGGATAAAAAAAATACAATACAATCGAAGCTAATCCTTCAATTTTACAAGTTCTGTCAATAATTAAAATTCTTTTGAATTCGTGTATAAAAAATAAAAACAATGGAAACTATAACTTGGATCTAACCCTCCAAAGATGACTATTTTGTAACGAAAATCGAAAAAGTTGCATATGTATGGTTCAATACTGTATTCGTCATGATAGACGTCTGACTTGAAGCCGTGCAAATTTGGATTGCGATTTATCATGGCGAATCGAAATCGTGCATCAACAAGGCAACAAGCACACTAGTGGGCAAAATTGATCGCCTATGGATGAAAGTAACTTGTGATAGTGATGGATTTGAGCCGATTTTCCAATGCACTTTGACCACACTAACTTATAGGTGTGAAAAGTTGTGCTTCGATTCGATTATTGTCTGTCTACAATGTAATGCTGTAGGGATACATTGTGATTCTTGTGAGCAAATAACTTGGCTAGAGTGACCTCAAAAGAAAAAAGACATATTGTTCAGCGGGTTTACCACATGAGGAATCATCCCATACGGATGGTTTTGAACGACTTCAAATCATGTCGTACTCTGCGTTTCTTAAATATTTCCACAAATGCTCACATTGAAAACATAATTCGTTTTATAAAATTGAAACGATTATTTGAAGTACGAAATCATTCGTTTTTTTTTTTTTTTTTTTTTTTTTTTTTTTTTTTTTTTTTCTGCAATAAAACAGTTTCATAGTATGTGTGTAACCAACTTCGTATTAAATTTGAGAGTGCTTCGTGAAGCCCAAGCAGGACAGTTCGGTTTTGCGTCGTCCAATAGATTTAGCTCACAGTTTCGCGCATGTTTTCGTCGCCGGAGATTTTTTTTTTTTTTTTTTTTTTTTTTTTTCTTCTGTTTTGGAGCGTCTTGCTGGGTAGTGCTTCGTGAAGCCCAAGCAGGACCGTTTTTACATTCAGAAATGGAATAGTGAAAAGTGAAAAATGAAAAAGTGATTTGTTTGATTTGTGTCCTCAGTACTGTTGGTTTTTGGCCGCCCGAAGTTCACCGAACCATCCGGAAGTGACATGCAGCACATAAATTTAGAGAATCAATCCGGTGAGTTTGTTCCAGTATGATACTTTTTCTTTTGTGAGCCTTCCGGATCGTTTTTGTTCGCGTCGTGGAACTTCTGATCGTTTCTTGAACGGAAAATGTTATTTTCGGAGTTTGATAATTATGTTCAGATTGCGCATTCTGTCCGGGCGGGTGTAACGCAACTAACAATCGGTTGTGGATGCTTTTTAACTGTTCGATGACCCTGGAGGGATCGATCCTGCTTTTCGTATAATTTTGAGCAGAAAAACCGACTGTGTCCTAGGGTGTTTAGTTCGAACGCGCTTCCTTTCGTTTTTCGATTATCTAAAAATACAGTACCACCCAGTACAGTTTTTCAATGAGCACAGTACAGTTTTTCAATAGGCGTGATTTTTTTTTTTTTTTTTTTTTACGCGTATCGTTACACAATCCGATGACCCTGGAGGGATCGGTTTTGCTTTTTACTGGTTGTTGAGCAAAAATATTACTGCACAATCGACAAGCATTTCGCGAAATACTATTTATACTATAAATAAGCTATTGTTTTCTCTTTTGATTGCCGGCATTCAAAAGATTAATTTGAAAACGCTTAAACAACAAATATTTATGGTCTATCGCCAGCTTTCTAGGCGAATCCTGACAATATACCTTCCCCAACCTCCAACTCCGTAGCACTTATGAGGGTGTCGCTGAGTCGGTGGCCTCTCATTAAGTAAGTGCTACATCAACATTTCCTTCCCCTATCCCAAGTTACGGTAAAGATGGGCGTGGCCGGGAATAGCGATATTCATGCTTTTAGTATTCTTGTTTATGATTTGAACAAGGTATACTCCCCTGCCTTGTTCTTGAAAGTAGTCAGGATGAGATTATTAAAAAGAAACATGAATGTTGCTAGTATCCAATCTACGAAGTATACCGTAACTACGCTAACGCTAACGCTAACGCTAACCAACTTCGTATTAAATTTGAATTTTTAATATAAAAACGAATAATTCGAGTGTTTAGTATACAGACGTATCTGCATTAATCGTAAGTATTCGCATTAAGTATTGCTGTGTGCATTTGAAATATCAAATGCGGGAACACCAAATGCGGTAAGATTTTTCACAAGAAATGTGGTGTCGAAGATAGATTTTTCTTGCTAGAGCGGTGGTGGTTTTTATAATCGTTGCTTGGTGTCCTTCGATTCTTTTGTGTTACCGCATTTTGTGGACGTTTAGACAAGATTTGCATCTCAAACGCGACCAGCAATACATAAAAGTCAAACAATTTCGCCACATTTTGCGATGTAGCATGAAAAAGGGCGAAAAGTGCTTTCTACTGAATCGAAAAAAGCAGTTGAAAACAATCACCCGGCCGAGTAATTAGCTGAAGAGAAAATCGATGAAGAGAAATCGAGGGCTGCAGTTACGCCCTTATGATACTGAACACGAGAATTTGACACTGTTCCTTCATAAAAGGCGGCGAAAGGAAATGCTATTTTCTCGAAGTTAAAACTAGGTAAAACAGCTTGGAATATTGTATCAAAAGCGCATAGGCAAAAATCTCGCAGAATGAGAATAATGCAGATGTAGAATAACAGTGTTATATTGTCTCCGCGCTGTGCACTAGCAGAAATTTTAAAATAAGAAGAACGAAATTGTTACCGTACTATTAGTTCAATTTAGTGTAAAAAGTGGCACAAGGCGAATATTGTGACGGCCAACTTTGTATTCCGAGATATTTCACCATGCATTAATTGATCTAAATCAACAAGAAAAATAATTCTGGGGAATGGAACTTTCTGGCGAATGGTACATTCTGGCGAATGGTTTTCTGGCGAATGGTTTTCTTGCAAATATCACACAATCCGCAAAACAATACATATTCAGTTAAGCAAGCATTTTTTTGTAATATCAATTTATAGATCCTAAAAAAGCTGAAATGTACGCCTGTTTCTCTTATTTGATATAAAACATGTTTGTTTATCCGACCAAAATTAAAAAAGAGCATAAAATAATGTATTTCACATCTAAAATCGCTATTTCCTTACCGTGTGCAAACTACCCCCAGTCCCCCTACGCGGGGGATCACTTCTTGATAGTTGCACATGGCGGACACTGGTACGGTTTTGTATTGCGCGCCATTGACCGTTGCATCAAATACCTGCATGACATAGTGCTAAGGCAATTCTGCGTCTTATGATAAAACAATCTATTTTACACAAGATTTGCACTTGGTCTTCTCTGACTTCACACCAATCAATTTTCCTAAATGAATAATACGTATTAATTTCGACTCAAACCCGATTAGGTCAACTGAGAATTCCACCAAAATTCTGTTACAGAAATCTAACCAATCTTCCTAGATTTCGTTTGCTATCCATTCTATTTTTAATCTGAGCTACTTTTTTTACAAACAAAAACAAAGATTCTATCTACAACATATTGAACCCGACATCGTCAGGAAATTCTCACGCCACGCCTCATCGTTTTGACGGATGTTTGCTATCCGTCAGCGTATTTACGACAGCAAGCAGCCAGCTCAGCGGCTGCATCGTAAACCTTTAGCCGTTGATTTTATTGGCATTATTACAATGGATACCATAGTGCGCAGCATCTTGTCCAAAGATATCCTAGATTTTTTTATCCCGCATTTCAATGGATACCCGATTGTGTCTTGGCAGCCAGGAGATGGTTTCCGGCTAAGATATAAAAGTGTTGCTTGATAACGGCTATATAAAAGGCATATTCACTGACTGCTTTGCCCACGGTTAGTCATTACCCATGTCGATGTTTGTTTTAGTATATAATGGTGCCGTTGCGTCGAAGAGTATCGTGATCTTCGGTCCGGTACCTGTCTACACTGCTGATTGTCTTTAAAATAGACAAATTTATTGTTTTATTATGTTTCATAAACGATATCAATAAATTCTATTAACAATCTATTAAACGTTGGTGCCTTTCTTCTAGACTTAGATTTTAAGCTTTGATGTCGTTTCTTGCCATTTATGGGGCCAGAAATCAAAACGGCTGTTTTAACATATTTAGGAATCTATTTAGATGGTTCGCAATGGCGTCAGTAGAGTCATCACTAGGCAGCTCTGCAGTTGATTCTGTGGATGGTGCTGTTAAATGCGTCGCGCGGTCATCAAAACACGGGTTTATAGAGGTGTCAATAAAACTGATAGCTTTTTCAACGTGCTCTTGACAGTCGGAGGCAGGCGTGGTAAATGCTCCCAAGGAGTCACACAGCGCAGTATTCGGGTGACTAAATCCAATGGCATATGGAAACAGGTTAACGTTTAACCATCATTCCTTCCCCCGATGAAAACATAACAATACGTTTTGCTTTTGAAATGACCTATCAAATCGACGGGGTCCCAAATAAATCGTTCGACGCGAAGCTATTCAAACACCGTACATATCGATCATTCGGCAATAAAGATATTCACCCGAATGACATTGTCGCTCCGTCTGGCGTGGGACAAATGTGCTGACCATTTATCGCACTAATTTATTTCAGCCATAATTCAGAAACCTGCTGAGACGAGAATCCGTCAAACTTTTAGTGAGTTTCTGGATATCTTTGTTTGAAGGAATTTATATTCGGATGTAGGTATAAACATGTATGTGAGGTAATTTTTACAGGGATAGGCTCACAAATGGTTCCACTTTGGTTCGAAAAACATCCCAAGTGTTTGATACTCTAAAGCTGGAATTATATTGTCATAATCGGTATTTTAGAAAAGTATTACATAGCATAGACTGACTGTACATGTCAATGTTTGCTACTCTGTTATTTATCGATACTGGTAAGAATTATACTTCGTTCCAAATGAATAAGGGATGGAACTTTCCGCTTACTCTTTATCAGCACTCATATTATTGATCAATAACGGCGCCGGCTAAGTCCTTACAATCGGTTATCGAGAAAACATCTGCATCTTCACCACGGAAAGGGTGTAGATTAGTGAGGAAGAAAAAAGATCTGGGTGTCACTTTGGGTCTGTGATGCGATCCATAGATAAGGAGAAAAATTACAACTCTTACTTAAATCTAGTTTAGATTTTTAATTTCGCTATGAAAATATAATGGTAGATATTGGTAGAAGATCAAAAAAGTACGTCGACATTCAATATGTCGAAGTATTCAAAGGTTATTTTTATCAATTGCGAAAAATAAAAGGTATGTGTATATTTAAACTATATGAAACAAGAATAAGGGTTTTCTGTCAACAGTTGTAGTGACGAGCCATCAATTAGTTTGTTTGTAAATTACATAAACGTAACGTTGCCACGACAAAACTCTGTTATCATAAGAATGGAACGAGCTCACCGGATAGCGATCCATCCTCGACTGAGCACGAATATATTTTCACACAGTAAACAGATTATTTGAATATTCAAAAACTTTTTTTTTCTGTATTCTTTGAATCATTAAATGTGAGCATCAAATAAGGGCTGAACTAGAAATATTTTTTGAATATTAGTCATAAAAATCGGACTTCATTAAAAAAACAGACCGCTTCCAAAATCGTTCCCAAATATTTAGAGACTTAACTAGACTTTAATATTAAAGATAAATACGTGAATAATTTTTGTAGATCGCAATTTTTGCTAATGCCCAACGTTTCGAACGGCCGTTCCCACATAAGAAATCAATCAAACGCGGGACAAATGGAAACATTGTTCCATTGAAAGGCTAATTCCAAAAGATGTAGCAAATGCTCCGCCCGTTCCATTATGCGTATAGCCCGAAGTCTTTGAGAGCACGTGACCCCGTAACCATTGTTTACGCCGGGCGCCACGTGGCTCTAGTTGAATGTTGACGCTAACACTTCCCTTTTCGATGACTTATTCCGAGCAAGGGTGCAACTATAACCATTCGTCGGTCGCTGATTATCCTGTCATTAAATGTGTACCGCGTGCAAAGTGAACATGCCTCAAAGGGAATTACACGCACTAGCAGCCAAGTGCATAATCCAGTGCATTGTTCCCCGGGGAAGTCATTGTAATGTGTTACACTGTTTTCGGGCTCACTGTTACTGTTGGTTTTTAGTCCAACCACGAAAACAATGTGTTTTATTCGATGCTCGTGAGATACTTGACTGAGAGAGTCCACCCCTTATGGTAGGGATTAGAATTCATATCGGTGAAGTAATAATTCTGAGAGTTTGTATTTATCGTGGCTCACAGGTTCAATTGTATCCGTTTGCCACAAAAGCATTTGTGTGCAAGAAAAACTCCAAATGTTTGAAACTATATAGATTTTAAAGGTGATTTCATGGTCAAAAGCAAAAGAGCTCTTGATTATTGTTATATTGTGAAAAACTTCCCCTGATTTAAATTCTCAACCTCCCTTCCGAGCAGAAAAACATGCAAACGATTACCATGAGCCTATGCATGCTATAAAGCGTTTGACATTTACTGTACGCCCTGTTTTCAACCTGCCCGTGAGAGAAAGCGAGACAGCACCAACACACGGCGCACAGTAAAAGTCATGAGAGCAAAAGAATTTATAGCACGTAGGTTAAACAGGTATAATACGCACCCCTTAAGGAAAAACTGCTCTATCGAAGTAGCAAATGCATTACTTCTATAGTTTTTGGTGTCAAAGTGTTATTTACTTAGTTGGTCATGCTCTGCATGCAACTTTCTCTTGCCAGGTAGCTTCTAAAAAGAGTACAAGACGTTTTCTGTAAACGGTCCCAATCTTGACGTTTCAAAACAAACCGGGCAATATGCCCCTCCCGTAGAAAAAGTTCCACTGCCTTTTAGAAATGTTTCCAAGGAGAATTCTACCACTTGCTAAGCTTAAAAGGGTCCATTAGCAGTCGTCTTCCGGTAAAAGTTTTTGTAATAAGTACAATAGTAAAGGATGGGTTTCATTCACAACGAGGCTTGCACATTTTGACTCTCCATATCTCGATATCCTCCTTATCTCGATATCTCCCTATCTCGATGTGATTTTCATTCCAGATTTTCTCTCCGTATGTCGATATGCCCATTATCAAAGGCTACTAGACTAGATTTTAGGGATTCAAACCAATTTGCGGAGACAAAATGACGTTTGTTTGTTTTTGATTTTCCTGGTAACGGAGTGGTTTTCAATCTAGTTTCATTAAAAATTTGTTCTATGTCTCGATCTCTCCCTATCTCGATGGTCCCTTCGATATTGAGATGTGGAGAGGCGACTGTAGAACATTTTTCTATAGTAATTTGAGTTGCCCTTAGCAACCACAAATAAAATATATAAAAATTTCAATGTAGCATAAACAGAAGAGTATAGTAAAAATAAATCGAATTCATCTATTGTTACAGCATCACGTTAAATTTTCAACTAAAGATAGTCGAATGTAAAATTATCGCGTAAATTTAAAGTACATTCGATTAAAAAATAAGCGATTTGGCATTGACATTTCAGTTTATTTCGATGCTCCAAATATGTGCATGAAAATGAACTGAAATTTACAACATATTTTTAGCTTTCACGAGACGCGACGGAGATTTAGCTTTTTAGCTGTTCGGATGTTTTGCAATTTTCAAGGCTTTCTGCCTATGATGTCTATGATTCACTGAAATTTCATTGAAAATTCTTGAAATTGAGACTAGTGTAATATGTATGCGAGTGTGTGCTCATATTTAAAAAGTAAACTTTCTGTGTATCGTTCAACTATTATTCTACAATGCTATGAAAATATAAGATCTTAGAAAATGTTTTTGGTTGAAGAGCTAAATAGTTTTTTTTTTTCCAAAAACTCCTCAGAAAAGCTATTCAAAGTTTAACATTATTTTTCGCAAAACAAAAATCCTAATTTTTATGAACAAATTGTATGTTTGTATCCTTTACTATTCTACTAAAGGTATAGCTTTAAAAAAATCAATTATATTGCACCATTCTCTGATATTAGGTTACTTTAGTGATTTACCCATTTATGGCCAAATTTGCTGATACACCATCCTTTCACTCTCAGCAAAAGAGAAAAGTAAAAAGCGTGTTCAAAACTAGTTTGGATTACTATAGAAACTATATTTGTATAAACGAGAGCTAAATCGTGAGTTTAAACCACAGTTTTAAGTATAAATTTTTCTGTTTATGGTAGGTTTACTAAAAAGTCTCATACTTTTAAAATCATGTACGCATATTTATCGATCTACAGCAAATTTTAAACGGTTCAAAGTGGGGGTAGAGTATACACAAAGTGAATTTGAATACGCTTCATAGTGACGTCGAAATGTGTTGTTTTCAGAAGCATTTTTGCCCTTATAAGATATCGTAGCCGAATTTCATTCTAATTGCCAGAGTATATCAGATAAAACAAACCGATGTGAGCCTTCAAATAAGCAGAAGAACTTAGTAATGTGCTTAGTTTCAATCTGACTATTTTTCAATCTATTATACCAAATGGCTATTATACCAAACGACCATTATGTCAAACGGTCCTTATGCCAAACGGCCTTATGCCCAACGGGGTACAATCGTCTGAGATATCATTGTATTCCAGTCGGCTCGAAAATAATTGAATGTGGAGCTGATAGGATTCAATCACTTCATGGGATATTTTTAATGTGACAGGGACATGATCAGAATCAAAATCAGCGTGAGTATCCAGTTGACTACAAAGGTGACTAGATACGGGAAAGACCAAATCAATCGTAGAAGGGTTTCTAGGAAAGGAAAAATAAGTAAGGCTATCAGGGTATTGAATTAAGAAATATCCTGAAGAGCACTCGTCAAATAAAATTCTGCCGTTAGAATTTCTTTGTGAATTGTTCCACAAGCGTTGTTTGATAATAAAGTCACCAATGACAAAAAAAAAATGACTAATTGCGAGTATCCGCAAGTCATTTTGAAACAAATCAACATGCTGCCCAGTACATTGAAAAGGCAAACAGGTATATGGAAGTATATTTACCAACACTTAAATTTTCAAAAACTTTGGTTTCATATAACGAAAAAAGTTGATGTTTCATACGCCTATGAATAATGATTGCAGCTACCCCACATTCCCCATCAAGTTGATCAATGTGATAAACAAAAAAGTTTGAATATGTTTTGAATTTGGACCCAGGTTTCAAATAAGTTTTAATTATATCTGGTATATGTCGTTATTAGCTGTTAGAAAATTAAATAACATATCCTTTTTCCTGATTTTCTTTTAATCGGGCTACGTCAAACCCTAATTACCAACGCTTCCGATTTCATATAATTGAAAAAGAAATACAACATTGCTCAAGGCATGTAAGACTTCCGATTGATATGGTGGTAGATGGAAAACCTGGAAAACTCAAACGAAATCAATCCTCAAACCATGCACACGCCGGGCAGAACAATCCAAAAGTGACGCTCATTCACACTTTGTTCGCTCAATAGGATTAAATGATATCAAACGAGTGGGAATGGATGAATTCACAAACGGAACATTCAATATTCAAAGGGGAATGGAAAAAGAATGAGGCGAAAGAACAAATGATTCACTGCATAAATCCCCCGAGGCTATTAGTTAATGTTCACAGCAAAACTCAGCTACCGTATCCGGCTGGGAAAAGCTGGTTAAGGTCTTGGGTTGGCTTGTGATGGATAGGCGAGATTTGGAATAAAAGGGTCTTCCAGTTGGATATTTGTCCAGCCTGCTACAAGAAAATTAAATAAAAAATGTGTTTGTTATGTGTTAGAAAAGTGAACTTATTTATATGTCAAGAATTGTTCCTGGATGCAATGTAAAGATGATCATCCCAACCAGAAAAGCATGGTGAACGAATACCATATCATGGTTTAAAAATGAAATACTAGCATATCATGGGACGTCCTTCAAAAACAAAAATATCTAAAATCGATACCATAAATTTCAATGAATAACTCCTTCATAGTAATAATTATAATGTTGAGTAAAGATAAAAAACACTGTAATATTTTTTAAACAGATCAGAAACAATCAGTTTTTTTAAACTATCAAAGTTACGGTACATCAACGAATTTCAATATGACAAATTTATTATTCCGCAATTCTGTTCAATTCAATTAAAAATTTCAAATTAAAAAAAATGCTACCTTTCATATTTATAGCCAATTTAGTACGTCCTTTAGCTATTTATAATTTGTATTACGAACCGATTACTGTCTACAAAACTTTTCGTCCCCATCTATAAAACGAGCAACAATGCGGGTAAATAGCCGGAAAACAAGTTCAATTTTCCGGAATAAATATTTTCTGACCGGTCCCATTCTCATAATTTATTGGAAAACATATCATCGCTCCCGTTGGTTATCGCAACAGATCGTAACTATATATAATTTCCACATCGATGACACGTATGGATGGAAAAGTTTGAAACCCGATGGAGTGAAAATTGGGAAAACATGAATTTGTATTCAATCTGCCCCTCTCCCTTAGAAGGGACCCAATCGAACAGACGGACGAATATGGGTGCAGTCAATCGTGCAATTTTCACACTTTGTGTTTGCCGGTCGAACATAAGTTTGTAAGTTGAGTCAATATGGATTCAGTAATGGATATAATAGATTTTAAAACGTAATGTGATTTCATAGGTAGAGAAACTGGCGTCGGAAGATGAATCGATGTTCCGAGAACTGATGTTTTCATTCCGATTAATCGTTTTTTGAATCGATTTTTGGAGCAACTAAAATCAAGTGAATCGATTTTTTGTTCAATTCAGTTCGTTGAAATCTATAGATATTTCTTAGTGAGTATATGAAAAAAAAAATCCAAGTTTTGAACAAGCCTTAAATTGTTGAATCTGTTCTATTGATTTCATAACTGATAGATATTAAAATCGAATGCAAATGCATTTGGTCTCATTTCAAATTTCATAAATTTTATAATAAGATTCGAAGGATTTGTTTAATTCGGTGAATCGATTCCACAAATATGAATCGATTCAGTAACATCGATGTTATTGAAAATTTTGCCCAACACTAAGAGTAACCCCATTATTTGTCACTACTATAGTCATACGCAAATATATCATATGGAAAACGTAAAAAATAAATTGATTTCAAAAGCTTAACCCTGCATCCACTCAGAAGATACGGTATAAATCCCTGCAAGTGCTTCGATTCTAAACCCTTTCAAACTTCAGCCAACCAGTCGTCGCGGTTAGATTTATCGAGCGTGAAAATTGCAAACTTGACCAACGGATTGGGTCCCGGTATTCAATGAATCATAAATCGCAGATTTTTCAAGGGTCTCCTACCTGCGCAGCTCCAGCATTCGGTTCGCTGACTGTGTAGGAATTTTGGATTCACGTTGCTGGTAGCGTTGGATTGGGAGCCCGTGTCAGCAACGGTGTGACGAATTGACCTCCGACAGCTAGAAGGATCCGTCTAGGTATGCCGCGAGCACGCTCTTCATCACAATATAAGCCGAATGCAATGAAGGAATTGAATTAAATTCTGTAAAGAAAGCACAGGCACTGCTGTTGGACAGTGTTTCTTAAAGGTCCATGTTCATTATAAGCTTTTGCGGTGTTGAGTCGTGTGAATGTTGAGTTAACTTACGATTCCAAAAAAGATTCTATATCAAATAAAAGTACCTAAGCTAGATTGAAGCACATATTTCATCAAATTAAACACAATATCTAGCAAAACTGTATAAAACAGTTTCTCTTTTATTAAAAAAAAGTACCTTATTGCAATGTAAAACTACTAGTTTCGAAGTAATTTTAACTGCAAAATATTATGCGGTTAGATTATTTTTATCTTTAGTAACGAGATTTTCAGTCCGAGGCTAGCTCATCTCGGTGAAAAACGAAAAAAAAATGAGTGTACCAGAGGGATATCCCTCACCAATGTTGCTGTACAGTTTTAAACGTAATAAAAATCTCAGTCCTTTTTTGTTTCAAATCCTAGGTCTTCTTCGTAATTAGTTCGTTTCCTGTTTTTGTGTTACCTACGTGTCCGTGGTCGTTGCTATGTTTGTTGTCCAGTGGGGTCCATGAGTGTATTATAGTAAACTCGTTAAAGTTCATCAAATCTCGTTAAAAATACTTGCTTTCTTAAGGAAGTTAAGTAGGATCCTCTCGCAGGCGGAGTCATTTTGAAGCGCTCTGCTGATTAAAGTAATGTCGTGCTGCCTTCTGGGGTATTCGTAGACTGGGCAGTTGCTGATAATGTGCTCGACGGTGTTCCTGATGTTACAAGTTTCGCAAATCTTCCGGAAGTTCCAGCCGTCCCCCATGTTGTGGGTTGCTCGGGTGTGGCCTGTTCTTAGGCGCGTCAGTACCCATTGCTCTCTTCAGGCACGCACCTCCGTCTACGGTAAGACGTCCGGCCAATCGCCAGCAGGGCACTAGCAGGGTCACTCACAACAAGGACTGGAGCCTGGCTATCCTCAGCGACTGCAAGGTAGATTGCTGCTGCTTCGGTGGAAAAAAAACCGAACATTGTTCTGGCAGGCGTTATGCTAGGCTCAAACTGGTGCCGTGGATACCTATGCCCACTCGGCCCGCTTTGAATCATCCGTGTATCGTTCCTCCAATTTTTGCCGGAAGCATGTTATCCGCTGCAGGGGTTGCGCTTCTTCGGAATTGGGACTTAATCGAGAAGTTGAAGGTGATCTCTCTGGCCTTCCAGCTTCTCGGTCCTACACGGTAGAACCCGGCCATCGGGGGAAGCGTGGGACCGGCCACAGCTCTTAGGGCATAGTTGACCTGCTCTTCGAGAAAGCAAACCTGCCCGTCGTCCTCCGTGCGCTCCAGATAGCTGACTGCTCGTATGCAAATTGTCATCGCTGTCTTGTAGCGGGAAGAATGTATACCGACTTCTGCGCAGGCGGCGGCGGCCGGAGTTGAATGAAGTAGGGCCGATAGTGTTATCACAGTACTGTTATATGTCGGAGACAGGCAGGACACCATTGTGTCGAATGCTTGGCAGGTATAGCTCGATTCCGTCAAGGAGTCGACTGTTGATTATGGCGTCAGCTACGCGCTGTCGAGTTGCTCTGTCGCTAGTGGTACGTTTACCTGAGATACTCCGGATCAGCCTAACCCGGTTTTTGTAGGCCTCTTTGACACGGTCGAAGTGAGTATGGAAGGTTAAGTTCACACCGAGGACTTTAACGGTTTTTCTAGTTAGCATTGGTCTGCCATTGACCGTGATTGGTTTTCGTGGTGACTTGTGCCTGCCTTGGTACACGTGCTGTCTGGCACACTTATCCGCGGCAATGTCGAAACCGGTGTCCTGTACCCACTTGGTCACAGCCAATACCACAGCCTGCAGCTTGCGCCGGATGCGCCTGGGATGTTTCCCTGTGACGATTAATAGTAGGTATATCGTCGGCATACAGTAAGATGAGAACCCCCTTTGGCGGCACCAAGAATACGCCACTCATTGCCACTAGTAACAGGGTAACCGCTAATACTGAGCCCTGTAGTATGCAAGTTTCTTCTTTTACTACCTTGAATTTGTGGTTTCCCACAACAACTTAGAATGTTCGCCCGTCGAAGAAGTTCTTGACAAACAAAGCATGTTATTCCCCAGAGGGCTTGTTTGTAAAGCACTCCAGGCGTTCACGCTCGGTTAAAGACCTTGGCCAGATCAAGTGCTGTCATTTTCACGTGCGCCATTCTTCTGAGCATCGTCCAAGAGTTGGCCAAGAGAGACCAGATAATTGTCAGTGCCGTATCCTGGCCGAAAGGCATGCTGCCGATAGTCCAGCCTTTTCTTCTTCACGAGGTGCTCTATCAGCCTACGGTTTGCCATTCTTTCCATGAGTTTGGCCTCGCAGCTCATCAGAGCGATTGGCCGGTAGCTTCGAACATCGTTGGTGGGACCGGAGCTTTTTGGTAAGGGCACGACATAGCTGTCAGCTATCAGGAAGCGTACCGGCGGTCCAACAATGGTTGATGGTTGCAATAATGCGGCTTTACCGCTCGGAGGAAGATTTTTCAGCATCGGGTACCCGATTTCGTCAGGCCCAGCTGATTTTCCCTTTGCTTTTTTGAGGTCTTTGAGTGAGGAGGGACAGTTAAAAAGTTGGCCTTTGTCTAGATGAAATTGGAAACGGTGAACCGCTGTTTCTGGTTGGGAGTGGCGTTTGAGGAAAAGTTCGGGATATATTCGAATGGATTAGAGTTCACCCAAGTAACACAATTAGTCATAAATAAGCTTAAAATACACCTTTCGTACATTGCCGCTGTTTTGGTTCGAATGTACAATACTAAATTTAAAACACCTTTATAACCGAAAAAGCGCACAAATGAACGGTATTTAAAACATCTTTTCGATTCCACTAGATGTTTTACAATACGTACTTCATACTTCTCAAAGCATTCTGATTTGTTATATCAATGGTATTTCATACATCATTATTACCCACTAGTTGTAATCAAGTTTTCCAGCTGTAATAAGGTATGATAAAATACAAGCGCATTGCCTTTTGCTTGAAATGTTTTGACAGCTCATGAAAACAAAATCAAAAATACTAATCATTGATTTCAAGTGTACGGTGATCAAAAACTAATTTCTTTCCGCATGACATTTTACAGGGACCTCTTGATCATGTTTTTGAAAATATAAGGTTGTCTCTGTGCATAAAGTGTATGTTTTTTATGTGCCGTGTTAGATTTCTGGTGAAACTGATAGTTCTACCTCTTGTTATTTCATGCGCCGTTTAAAAGATGCGCAATTGTAACTAGTGTTCCGTGGAATTCATCCGATTGGGTCAGATGCTCATCTGAACGAACAAGCAACAAATATGGTGGAATCGAGCAGAAGCGTACAGTGCAGGTTAAAAATTTTGTAATAATTATGTAATAAAAATCGTGTGATAATTCAATTGATTTGTCAATTGTTTCCATTCAGAAGAATGTGATACTTGAAATCATCAAGCCTTATGACAGGCTCGAACCCATTCTCCACCTACTCTGCTGACAATCGTTATGAATTGAATTAATTATGATGTCAATCATATAAACATTTTTCTGACCAGTGCTGTAATATAGCATTGCTTTGGTAGGGATAGAAAAAAAACATATGCCAGAACAAATTTTGCGTTAGAATTAAGTTTTAAAAGTGTATAAAATACATGTTTAAGGACATTATAAACCGAAGCCAAATATGGCGCATGATATGGCACCTACCGCACCTCTTTCCACTTTCACCCCCTTTGCCACGCAACTGGCTAGGGCGATCGAATGCAAAGATATGCGAATTAAATCCTCATTACCTGCCTGGTTGTGGCGTAAATTCATTTCACCTGGCCCGAGCATATATATTGTATCTGCCAAAGCTCCTTTTTTCGCGAGATTTCATTAGAAACACTAAACTCGTGCATTTTTATCATCCTGCTAAAATTTGTTTCTTCCAACTTCTGTTTTTATTCTTCTTCGCACAACTAGCGCAACATATTTTTAAACGGCACATTCACACTCTTCACAAAACATTCACTAACAAAAATATATTCACTTGAATCGTGGATTTATCAATTTTCCGTAACTACAGTTAAACTCACTGTTTGATGTTTTAAAACCACGAGGAAGTGCTTAAATATTTTCGCTTCCAATTTAACTCCTACGAAATGTAAACAATCACGACGGCAACCATTTGCTATCGTGTTGTTTTGTAGTATTGGTGGCATCTTTAGTAGCGACAGTTTGGTTTTACGATTGTATTTATGATATGCTTTCTCCCTCACAAACACTATCACTGTTTGAAAAAAGTGAAAGTTTAACAAATACTGATGCAGTATTTTATATGGCTTCCATTTATAATGTCCTTAAAACCGTAAAAACTCAGAAAGAAATAGAAGCATGCTGTTTCATCTCATCATAATGCGAACATCGTCATCAAGACTAGATGTTAAATTTTCTTGAAAATATTCACAATATCATATTTCGATTCATTTTTCTTATCGCTTGCATTTTTTCCACTCCTCTTATGTTTTGCCACAGATTTTGTTTTGCTTCGAAATAACCATCTTCAAAGAGAAACTGAGATGTCGTCGAGACCAATATGCTGAATATATTTTCCATTTGACAGATAAAAGCATTGTTATAACTTCTTCACCATAACAATCATAACAAAGATGCACTAAATATGTTTTTGAATCCAGCTTTAAAACTATGTTTACATCGATTGAATGTTGGTTATGGTGAATGCTTTTGCTAAGTATTGTTTACATTAATCAAACAGAGATATAACGAATATAACAAAAACACCATTTCAACGTTTGCAGAATAGTTATGTTTTACTAAAACATCATCAGAACGGTTTTAATACAGAAGATGTATTGGATTTTATCTTTAAGACCTAAATATAACATCACTTTAGGAGCTCTGACCGAGAAGATTTTTTCTGTGTTACTTGGGCAGGGAAAGCATCCGCCAGAACGTCGGTTATGACATCCGGGTCTTTTGTTGTAACACCGTCAATTTTTAGGGCCATGCCTTTGGCCCGTGTTTTGCCACTGAAGCAGTTTATGCGCCGCCAGAGCTAAGACGACGACTTGTTCGGTAACGCCGTCCAGGAAGTCTATCCAGGATTTGTCTTTGGCCTCCCAAATCACCTGACGGAAGTTTTTACCGGCAACCTGGTAGCTTTCTTGGGTCCAGTACGAATGGTCTTTGAATATTCTTTTTAGCCCGTTGGAAGGCCAGGAGCGCTTTCCTGCGGGCCTTGACTGCTTTTTTTTGTTTCGTCGTTTCACCAGTAGAGCGACGTCTAAGCAGGCAAATCGACGTAAAATCTAACAAATATCCATATGAAACATAGCAATGATCAATGCTAAAAACGCTGTATTTAGACAACCTGGGACTTCAGACGGCTAGTGGAATTTTTTTATAAGTGAAATGTTGCGCAGGGCATCTGATTCTGAGAACTGGAATCATTATCTTGTCAAAATATTAATCTTACTGACATATTTAAATTTCTCTACAAAATCGAAGAATTTATTCTATGGAGTTAAATCAATACAATATTAAAAAATATGAGTGCACAAGTAAAATACTTAAACATAACAGAACCATACAGAAATTGCACACCTGCCATAGTTTCGGGGAGTACGAATCAGTGCCGGATTTGGGCTTCAGGGGGCCCGGGTCAGATTTCTTGACGGGGCCCTTGGCATAAAATGAGCGGCAAAATCAAAGCATAGGAAAGTTAAGTATTATGAAAATAAAATATCCGGTAAACATAAACAATTGTAATACTACTCGGATTAGACTATACCCATATCACTTCATGAATATTGCGTAAAATAAATCATCTGTATGAAATACTTGAGAAGTTGCATATAGCACATGATGAGATTGATTTTTGACTGAATCGTTCACAATCAAGCCCAAAATTAGAAATGTTCCAGTTAAAATCAAGACAATATTATTAATATGATATGATAATATGATTAATCGAGACTTGAATAACAATAGTAAATACTAAATTCATATTTTTTCATTTTATCGCAGATATGAACTCGAACGACAGTCATTATTGAAGCAATAAGTAAATCGTTCAACTAAATTATTTTATCGTGTAGAAATTTCCTGATTTCCTACATTTATTGTTAAAAAATGTTCCTACCGCGACTGTATTGTGTGCTTTGAAATACCCAATTTGATTTTCATAACAGGAAAGGAACACACGATTGTCTAACTTTAATCAGAAATTTAACTAGTATTTGCGAACAAGGAGCAATTGCTTTCAGAAAGCATTTAGGCTTCACTCTCGGTCAACTAACAACTTCCAGAAATTGTATGAGCTTTCCCCAAAACTCATGTTTTAGTCCCTTGCTTTAAAATTCAAATGGTCCAGATATTCACAAAAGTTTGGGAGAACACTTCGACAAATTGCAGATAATGCTATAGTTTCTGTAATTATTTAAATTCCGTAGATTTTGGTCAAGTTTATGGTAAATTTGAAGCTCTTAGCAAAAATTCCAATATTTAAACAAAGCCATGAAAATATTAATAAAAAATCAAAAAAATCTGTCACAAATGCAAAAGAGTACAGTAAAATATGTTAATATCATATTTCTGGTATAATTTCAGATGTGTTTGATAGAATAGTAGTTTCAGTATCCTAATGGTAAAATCAAGAAAATGTATGAATTAGTGAGTATCTTCATCTTATCAAGATCATTTTTATTGAAATTGAATAGTTCAGATAAAAATCGTATGGAATTAGCTACTTACTATCAAATAACATAATCTCATGACAGAATATCTCTGTTAGAAATCGTATTGGATTTGTATTTTAAATTTAAAATCAATAATGTAAAAAAAATCATTGAGTTGTATCTCATTCCTCTGGGGGCCCCCTTGATCGGGGGGGCCGGGGCATTTGCCCCCTCGGCACCCCCCAAATCCGGGCCTGGTACGAATTGAAAACCTGGTTTAGAGTGTTTTTGTGCTTGCCACACGATACACGTAGCAAGGTTTTTTTTTCCTGGAGTGGGCCTAACAAATTCTTGTTTTACAGAAGTAATCTCGGTCGCAATAATCACGATTTTCACAAATTTCGTAGTTTGCTTAGGTTTGTAATGATTGTATATATTTGTGATCGCTGCACATCAGATACCATTGAGGTTAATTGAAATTCTCTCTACGGTAAATATAAATCCTTGTAGAATCCTTCCAAAGGATTCACGATGAATATCCCTCGTGATTCTTCTACAAACTATACAGGTTTTCAACCATGTGCTGTCAGAATATTCACACGGCAATTTCATGAACTAGTTACAAATCCCGTCCCGTTCCTTTCCTCGTACTTTGTAGTTGTAACTTTCATTTGCTTCTATCTACCACTCTTAATATCTCATAGTTAATCTATCACAGTTCATAGCATTTGCTAGAACCCGAGACGGACAGAAATAAACCGTTTCCCTACGCTTCCATTCTTCCTTTCGCCTCCATTCCACCTTTTCTCACGCCTGATATGGCAGTCTGCTAACCAAACCAGCAAGCCTCTCTGCCATAAAAATTGCACCAACCCTTCACCCTTCCCACATGAACTGGCGTAGACGCAGTGGTATATACGGTCTACCGTGGGAACCAGTTTAATGCATCATCAATTCCCCCCCTCCTCTCATTGGGCTGCATTCTGACGTGGCAGGCACCATTATCGCCTAAAAATAGAATATCACCAGCAGTTGTACACTGAGGGTGTCTGTTAGTCCCAAGCAGTCATCTGGTTGGTTCCTTGTGTAAGTGCAGCTGATCTGGCGATACTGGAGTAGCAACCACGGGCGACCAATCAAGCTCAAGCTCAACTATTTTGATAGAGATGTTTCATCTAACAGATCAGTTCCATTATTACAACAAATAATGCCTACTTATATTTATATTTTCAATTTTTTTTGTGCGCTACAAAAGCGATAATATTTATCAAAAATGGGCACCAAGGCCGTATAAAATAAATAATTTTTGAATTACAAATTCAGCGGCTTAGGTGTCCGGTACATTTCTTCCTATTCCGGGGGATTTCTTCCTTTTCAATACTTTTCAATGTAGAGTACATGAATTGTAAATTATTATTTCATTGAAAAATCACTGTTTAAAGGCAAATGGTCGGAATATGACTCATGTTCGGAATTTGGGACAAAATGGTAAATTCAATTCAGTATAATTTTCTCGATTCATGTCGGAAACTTCAAGAATTCACCGTAGAATTATACTTATTATATTATGATACTTTATAATGAAAGTCTTGTTGATACACCTCACAGAAAAGCTTAAGTGTTTTTTGTAGGATTTGCTACAAAAGTTTTTGTTCTTATTTCTTCGTCCTTTATAATGGGCAATTATTGGCGTTAAAACGGACGGAATTTTACTGAAGTTATTTGGTACATCTTAGAAAATTTATTTGTAGGAATTCCAAACAAACTTTTTAGGAGGGACTATTATTCATTACTGTGGTAGAACTGTAATAGCTCAACGCAAAATATTTTGCAGTATTTTTAAGGGACATTTCCAAAGCTGTTTTATGGTAATATACGTAATGTATGATTTAACTGAGATTAAATCTTGCAGGAAATATTTGAATTACTTCGAAAATTTGTTGAGGATTTTTAATGGACTTTCAGAAATCAGGAACCATAAGTAAAAGAATTCTGCGATTTTTATAATCATCTAAGATGGTTACAATATGTTTGCTAGAAATCTGTTCGAAATAAGTGATCTAAATAATATTTGAGCCTTAGTAAAAGCGAGACTTATGTTCGATGCCCGTTTCACATGGGCACATTTCCAGAAACCTGGAAGAAATTTCCAGAATCCCACTCAATGCCGTTGGTGCCAAAAGTGGGGGATGCTAAATGTATGATTTGCGGAGATTCTCATAACGCTAAGGTCGTATGTCATGTGACTAAAAGGTTTGTATGCGCAAATTGAATGCAAAACGATAAGTCTAACTTTTAGAATTGCCATTCGCGCAAACACATCGTTGAGGCTTGTACCAGGCATATGAACTGCAACGCTTTTCGAAGGCAATGCTTTTTGTATTCATCGACAAAAAAAAATACATGTAGCAGTTATTACTGAAACTTATTTGAAACCTGGATTCCAACTAAAAAGAGATCCAAACTTATTTGGTTATCGTAATGATCGACTGGATGGAACATTGGTAGCTGCAAATCATCATTCATAGGTATATAAAACATCAACTTTTTTCAATTGCGAAAATTAACTCGCAATAAGTAAAAAAAAATGTCATTGCTGACTGTAATACAAAACATCGCTCATCGTATAATTCTCTAAGCAATTCCAACGGCAGAATTATATTTGACTTGTGCTCTTCAGGATATTTCTCAATTCAATACCTTGATAGCCCTACATGTTTTTCCTCTTCTAGAAACCCTTCTACGATTGATTTGGTCTTAACCGACTCTAGTCACCTTTATAGCCTAATGGTTACTCATGCTGATTTTGATTCTGATCATGTACCTGTTACATTTCAAATATCCCATGACGCGATTTTCAATCCTATCAGCTCCACATTCAATTATTCTCGAGCAGACTGGAATGCAAACATATCGATAGTAATCTTGATACATTAATGAATGTTTGCCCTTTACTGGCATATACCAGATTTGCTAGTATGTCCGAAACATAGTTTTTGGGAACTTCTAACCAGAAGACACAGTGTGTTTGTTTGACAAATTGAGACATGAATTTGCGAAAAAAATAAGCGTTCTATTGAGACTCAAACTCACGACTCCGTGTACGCTAGACCTGCGCTTTAACCATCTAAGCTACAGAATACCTTATGATTCTGCGGAATAGAAAGCCAAACTGAATCCGAGTACTAACTATGAACACATCTGTCACCTTAACAATTTTTATTTTTGAAGCAAGGAGTATTGCTATACAAAAATGTGAAGTAAAATTAGAATCCATGCTTATAAACGACTATCTTAAACTCTTGATCCGTCTTATAAACCATGGAAGGGCAAAAAGAAATTGGAAAATTACTCAATCATGAATTTCTTGCATGAAACAACGATTTTGAAAATAAAATTTCTCATTTAGACCATGGCTCTAAAGCCCTTCCGAAAATTTTCTAAAATTTTGAAAAAATGCCAGGAGCCAATTTCATCTTAGAAGATGAAAACAAATTATTACTAACTAATCGTGACAAAGCTCAAAAACTTGCTATGCAGTTTGAAAGCGCGCACAATTTTAATTTAGGACTTACTAATCCAATTGAAAATCAAGTTAATCAGGACTTCGAAAATATTCTCAATCAAGAGAACGTTTTCGACAATTCCTGGGAGACTGATTTGGAAGAAGTGAAAGCTATTATTACTCCTAGCTTAAAATAGTTAAGTGGTAATGAGTTATTCGCGAGATAGCAATTGAAGAACCTCTGACATAGAATTCGATCGCGCGAAGAAATGACCGGATTCTGCGGTTTCCATATACCTCCACGAACAGCGAGCGCTCCTCTCCGGTAAATCAACAACTCTGTTGCTCGCAATTCCGCGGGAACTTCAGGTGAGGAAAGAAAACCGTAAATTATGTTTATTAATAAATAACAATCATAAATTTTCCCATATTTGCATTGTGCGAGCGCTACGGTTCTTACGACGTTCGATCCGACTGTCAGTATCTTTTACACTTTATGCGCGGGACACAGTTGCCCATAGACGCTGCAAAACCCATCGGCTGGCCGTTTGTCAGACTGTCCGCAGCTTTGTCCGAGGCCTGGATGGAGATTCGTCGCTGTCCGCGCTTACGAATTGGGATCAAGATGCGGCAAAAAATGTCTTTCAGGTGTATACATGTAGCTATACTAACCACAGTATTGGACAATACATTTGCAACTTTTTCGATTTTCCATATCAAATGGTCAAGTGGAGGATTAAAGGAATTTTTCCAATCACAAGTTCAAAAGATATAACGTTTTGTCTATAGTAATTCTTTTTATTTTTTTTTATTAACATAGTTTAAAGCATTGAAGGAATAGCTGTACAGTAATTTCAGCAATGTTTCAGAGTTAGACGATATATACAAGTACCGTGTTGCATCGAAAAGCCGGACGCTTTGAAAGTCAGACACTGGCTTTTTTAAGGTGTTTTTGGACCAAATTCCGATTATTGTATCCCAGAACCCATAATTGAGATGTCTTCTACATTGCAAGAACCCACAATTAGGATGTCTTCTACATTTTTCATGCATAAAAGTTGTCGAAAAAATAATGTTTGGGTGAATTGAGGCCGGTGTCCGGGATTCGAAGCGTCCGGACACTTCGTAACAACATCTTCAGCATGATAATTTTTGTTTATTGTTTCCATATTTTCAAATAAATCATAATTATTATTCCTCAAAAATGTCACTTGAATCAAGTAATTATTGCTGTATTATATGTAAAAATTCAATTTATGTCTGACCTGAGGGATTCCACAGGCAGGCAAGTCGATTCTGATCGACCATTTCAAAAATATCTGAAACTTTGCACAGTTTTTCAGTTCCATCTAAATCGTCATTTTCCGATATCAAATCTTCAAGTTGAGTCACGACTAACTTTTCAAAAGGGTGTATGTGAAAATGGTTCAAAAATATTCAAAAAGCTGCACAGCAAAAACGATTCGTTCGATTGTTAGACAACTAAAGAAACAAAGTTAGACAACTAAATGAAGATTCCAAAAAAAAATACACACAGTAAAAAAGTGTTGTGATCTAAAGTCTTGATAGTGTCATATTTTTTATTGTACGTAACTGAAGAAAAATTCTCTCAATAGTGTTGAAACCTTTGGATAAAAGAAACCTATAAGAAATCTAATATTGAAGACAAAAGCTACAAAAAGTTTTCTATACAGGTATACGACTAGTTTACCTGCAAAAAGTTTACCTCGTAGAGAACAAGGCGGGTCTATACCCAGGTGATCTAGTATACGTAAAGCAGGTCGGTTTTCTCGGCGCTGGTTTTCTCCACAAAGTTAAAATCTGATTACACCTGGGTATAGACCCGCCTTGGTAGAGAATAGACATTGTTAATCATATTTGGGAGAAAGCGAGTAACTTCAACAACATCAAAAACATGATAGGTACATACCATGAACATACTCACGAAAAAGCTAAAAATATACTACCACTATGGTTATAAAAGATTTAATTGTAAAATTTTTCTTCAGTCAAGCAAACGACACCAAACTAGTCAGTAAAAACTTAAAAGTGATTTTGTTTATTAAAATCTAACGAGCAACATGTGTTGTCGCTTTCTCAACTGTTGCAGGCCGTTTGCAGAAAAAAAAGTGTTCGAAAGAGCTACGAAATCTCACCGAAAGCACCATAGATAAACTGAAAGCGGCTGGTTATGCTCCAATGTCTACATTAAATACAAATTTACGCATTTGTACGTCCTGCCGTTTAAACGTTGACAAACGGGCAATCTGTACATCATCGGTGGATCAGGTTGCAGGAAGTTCGAAAACAACAACAACTGAGGAATTACTAGATGCACCGACAACAACTGAGGAGTTACCAGAAGTACCAAGTGCAGATAGTCTTGCCACGGTACCATCAGCGACATCTGTTTCAACAAATTAATCAGAAGATGAGTGCATCCAGAAGGTCAACATCGAACGCTTCAACGAAGGGATAGCTGGAATAAAAGTGACTCCGATCAAATGGACGAAGATGGGTTACGTCAATTATCCCGAGAAAAAATACCGTGAAATCAACGAAGCTGTACGAAGAAACCTCTTCAAATTAGGACCTGAGGATGTGGAAAATACAGACTACGATGAGGTAATTATGAATATGAAGGAAAGGTTCTCGAATCTAGCCACGACAAGGAAAGGAAAATTATTGATTTTGTCGATGCTGCCAAGCTCGTGGTCTATTCAAGACGCCAATGATGAGTTCAAAACCAATAGAAATACAGCAAAAGAGGCAAAACAATTCAAAAATAACTGTCTTGCAACCAAAAATGCTAGGTCGAGTACTTCATTAACAGATGAGACAAAAGAAAAAATAATTCAATATTTTGAAGACGATGAAGTAAGTAGAGCTATGCCTGGCCAAAAAGATTATGTATCTGTAAAAAAAGATGGAAAGCGTCAAGCAATCCGAAAACGATTAATGATGATTTGAATTTGAAAGAAGCGTATACACGCTTCAAGGAAATTAACGAAAATATTAAGGTAGGTTTTTCCTCATTTGCAAGCCTTCGTCCAAGGCAATGCAAGCTTCTATCCAATTCAGGAACACATAATGTTTGTGTGTGCACAACACACGAAAATATTAACCTAATCTTACATAGTTTGAAAAGAATCAATTTATCAAAGGATATTAAAATGTTAACTGGTAGTCTTTTGTGTGAAAATACAACATCAAATTGCTATCTACGATCTTGTTCGGATTGTCCAGATTCTTCATCATTGGAAAATACTTTATTCGCTGAGTTTGAAGAAAATTATATTGATCAGTTATCATTTGAGCAATGGGTGACCACGGATAGGTGTGACCTAGAAACTATTGTAAAACCTGTAGATGAGTTTGTGTCATTTTTTTGCTTGAAATTAGAAAGTTTAATTCCTCACGACTTTATTAAAACAGAGCAATCCCGCTTTTTAAAAAATACGAAAAATACATTACAAGATGGTGAATTTTTAGTCATTTGTGATTTTTCTGAAAACTATAGCTTTGTATTGCAAGATGAAGTGCAGTCCCATCACTGGAACGTACAACAATCTACAATTCATCCATTCGTTATTTATTTCAATGGAAGTACGCAAATTGAACATTTTAGTTTTATTGTAATTTCCGAAGATTTAAGACACGACTCAGTATCTGTAAATTTGTTCATTGCCAAAATGATTAACTTTTTACGCGTTGATAAGGATAAAGAAATCAGAAAGATATATTTCATGCCTGATGGAGCAGCATCGCAGTACAAAAACCGTAAGAATTTTTCGAGCCTATGTCAATTTAAATCAAAGTACGGAATTGATGCAGAATGGCATTTCTTTGCTACGTCACATGGCAAAGGTCCTTGTGATGCTATTGGAGGAACCATAAAGCGCATGGCCACAAGAGCAAGTTTAGCCAAAGAACGTGAGCATCCTCTTAAAACTGCAAAAGAACTATTTGATTGGGCGAATCGCAGAAAAGAAGAAGATTTAACAAAATTATCATTTTGTTTTACTACTACTGAAGAGTACGAATTAACGGCATCAGAGCTCAGCGAGCAATATAATAACGCGAAAACGATCCAAGGAACCCAAAAATTTCACTGTTTCATTCCATTGTCAGAAAATAAAATTAAAGCAAAACTATACTCGAACTGTACTGATAATGATTCAAAAGTGTTCGATATTGTAAAAAAATTGAATAACAATAAATAAATAAATAAGTATTAATAAAATGTTTTCATGATCTCATAACGCATACCCAAATCCAAAACTTTTAAAGTTTATATATAACATTTAGAAACTCATCAATCACACTCTAAAAAAAAATATCCTGGTATTTTATTTTCGTGTAATCTGTTAATTCATTTTAATTTATACATATATACATATACATATAATATTTATACATATACATAATATTTATACATATAATATACATAATACTAATGAATACATGAAAACGACTTGTTTAATTCACGCAAGGCCCTTAACAATAAAATCAGCAACAAACTGCGGTTCCCGTAATAATTTACACCGAAAAAAAAATTTTTTTTTTCTTTTAAATGTGAAAATTGTGACATGTTTGAAATGTCATAACTTTTTTGTTTATTGGTTTACCATCACCAAATTTTTATGGTAGATAGCTAATATAATGGACCGTTTTCCCTCAAAAAATTACGTTGGTATTCCGATAGGGTTTTGAGATATTTGAGTTTTTGTGTCAAAAATTATGTTTTTTAATGCATAAAAAAATTGTTTTACTGTGTGTATTTTTTTTGGAATCTTTATTTAGTTGTCTAACTTTGTTTCTTTAGTTGTCTAACAATCGAACGAACCGTTTTTGCTGTGCAGCTTTTTGAATATTTTTGAACCATTTTAACATACACCCTTTTGAAAAGTTAGTCGTGACTCAACTTGAAGATTTGATATCGGAAAATGACGATTTAGATGGAACTGGAAAACTGTGCAAAGTTTCAGCTCAATTGAAAAAAAAAAGAATTAAAAAATTTACCAAATTTTGGTGCTGTTGCTTGGAATCACTCCTCTATGAAAAATTCATTTGAACCGGTCTATAAACAACTGAGCATGAGTTGCAAATGTATTGTCTAATACTGTATTTCCACTGGTGTACTCTCCGGGCTGTACGTGTGTTTGGGTAGCGTGTGCCCAATGGCGCAGATTTGCTCCTGCGAGATGGAAGCACATACCCTGATGATGCATTTTTTATGCTCCTCAAATTGCACTTTGCCCGACGCGTGTTGCTTACCGTTGGTAGGTTGGGATCCATATGGGCTTACCGAGGGGTTGATCAATTGAGTTAATTCAGTATACAAAAAAACAAAGATGCTTAAAAGGACCATTCTAACCATTTTTGGTAAAATAATACTTAAACTCAGAGACCTTTCTTTGCTCTGCGGTAACGGGCGTTGCTACAAAACTAGACTTTCTGTAAGAGATATTCGATGAATGAGTAACAACTTCAGGGTTGCTCAATTAAAACTATATATTTTCTAAATTTCATATATAAAGAAGATGATTCTTACTATACTTATAAAATTATGTATGTAGCTTTGCGTGCATCTTTTTGCTTGATAGTTAATCCATTATTATATTTTCGTTTTTGTTTAAGGACTGTGACAAACTTCAATTGTAAAATTAAAATAATGATAACTTTAAGGCAGCGTCCATAACGTAACGCCAAAATTGTAAAGCGTTGACAACCTCCCCTCCCCTCTCCGTAATGCTTTTTGTATGAAAAATTTCAATTTTTGTGTGAACCGTAACGCTTGCACCTACTCCCCCCTAGAGCGTTACGCAATTTGTTTGCTCCGTTCATTAAGCAATGATCTCAAAAATATGTGAAACGTTTAATAGAGCTCTTTTATATAATATCTGTGAGAATGGGTCAAAGGAGCATATGTCCAAATTGTATAATGGATAACCCTTTCATTTTGTATTAAAATATTCTTTTCTGCATGAGAATACGTTCAAGGGTAAAACATTGAAATTGAAATTCGTTTAGTTTTTACTGATCTATAAATTTATGAAAACTAATCCATTTTCACCCCATGCATTGGGTGATCTTCAGCCAATGAAATTGTCTGCATCCGGAAAGCAGAATTGGAAATGGTGTTATTTTAAAGCTTTTTCTGCGATTTTCTGTTAAGGTGTTTGCCACAGAGATTTTTTGTGGGTAATCTACTCAATGGCGTAGATTACCTACAAAAAATTACATAAATATTCCAATAATTTGCAGATATTGTAAATTCAGATTGCATTCTGCCTCATTCTCACCCCTAGGCCTAGATTCGTTATCACCCTCATTGACGGTAAACCTAGAAGTTTTTTTTTTTGTTTTTTACAAGGACGAAATCTCAGGGAGTGTGGGGATGCCGCACCAACGACGACCCACTAAAACCAGCTCATACACAGAACTTGAACAATTCTTGTTCAAATGCTCAAGCATTGTACAGTGCACCAACATTACCCTTGGCCTCAGACCCTCATCTCCCCGGAACCACCTTACGGAATTTCATCGGGGAGGGGTTAGTGCATATAGCACAACACATGTACAGTATGGCCCATAAAAAAATGCGAAAATCGTTATATTATGTTTTATTCTAGTTTTAATATGGAAAATGAAAACAAAACAAAAATGTTATTCATTATTTGTATTGTTTAACCTCTTAAGACTCTGTTTTTCAATTTGTACATAATTTTTATCTGTTATTTTCACCTTACTAGAGAGGAATTGAAATCATACCTTCAAACTTCAACATGCAGTCATCAAGTTCAATATCCTTGTGATGAAAGCTTTTGAAACATCAACGATGGGGTGAGATTCTTCACAGACCTTTTCTCGAACATTCGCCCATATAAAATGATAGAATGGATACATACCTGAACAGCTGGAGACATGAACATATTCTAGAATAAATGGCTTATATTGGAGAGACGTGGTTGGACCTTCTTAAAAGTATGATAGGCGGCTCTGTTTTGCTCAAAACCTATGAGCTAGAATAGATCTAAGTATTTATTTTTTATTGAACTCAAACAAAAAATAGAGGCACATCAAACCCGTAAGACGCAAATGCTCCTAAAACTATGACCCTGGCAAAATATTTTATTGTGACCATGAAAAACACATTCTCTAAGACCTCCTCTATCCTCTGATACCAAACAAACTAACATTTTCAACAATCAAATGTGATTTTTGAAGGTAGAAAGTTTATCACCAGAGTATACTACGATCAAACGCTTTATCTGACTTTTATCGAACAAAACCTTCAAACTTTTTTACTTTAATACATTATTTAGGTTACTAATAAAAATATGATTTTTTTTCCTAGAACGCGAAGACACGTCAGAATATAGTACAGTAATCAGAAATTATATTTATTTATGAAAACAATGAAAATAACGCTTGTGGATGCTAAATTCACGTTCAAAAAAAAATTTTTTTTGGGCCATACTGTATAGCGAATCCATTGATAATCGCTATGTATGAGTATAACCGTCATCAAAGCGCCAGTTTATGGTGCCTAAAAGGTTAGGACTATTAAACGTCACATTGATACCCGATACGGCACCATTTCTACGGAAGGTACTCTCTGTACCTACATTTGCCCACTCCCCATGCTTTAAAGTCACCAGCTATCACTACTGGCTGCCAAATAGTGATCTTGAATGGGATAGTTAGGTTAATCACATTTGTAGTAAAGTTTATGGTAGCTTACGTCAATTAAAATTGTCTTCAAGCATGCTAAGTAGGGATATTTAGCTGAAACTCTTTAAATCTCTTGTCTTGCCTCATTTCATTTATGGAGCGGAATTTTTACTAAACGCTTCTGCAAGATCCATCGATCGTTTACGGGTTGCTCTTAATAGCTGTGTCAGGTACGTCTTCAATCTTTCACGTTTTTCTAGTGTTAGACACTTACAAAACCAGCTGCTTGGATGCTCACTAAAAGACTTCTTAAAAATGCGTACAGTTCTAACAGTTTTCAAAATAATAAATTTTTCGTCTCCCAATTACCTGTATGAGAAATTGCAGCTATTTCGTAGTTCCAGAGCCAGAAATTCGATTATTCCACGTTACAATTCATCGCATTATGGAAACACTTTGTTTGTGAGGGGCATAGCTATTTGGAACATGCTACCCACACATATTAAACAAAATTCTACATTGCTTGGATTTCGGCAAGATTGCATTGCCTTCTATAATAGGGAGATTCAGCAAAATTAAATAGATTATGATTTTTTTAGTAAATAAGATTGTTTGAATTAATCGATCAAAACCGGTTGTGGTAATTTAAAAGGAATTTGCCTTACTCTACAACGATCTATAAGAAATAAATAAATAAATAAATAAATAAATAAATAAATAAATAAATAGCTAGTTCAACTATCCTGTCGATCATGTGGGAAAATTCCTCAATCAAGCATCAACTATGGAGAGAGATTCTTCAAAGGACTTGTTAAGAATATTCACTCATGCCAAATAATAGAAGGGGCTTATAAGGAATGCGTCGAATTTTACTAATCAAATTCAAACAATGCTAGCTTGAAAACAAATGCAAATGTTTCTTCGGCTTACAAGCCTCGAAAATATAAAAAATGTTCGAATAAAGCTTTTTCACCTTTTTTTATCTCGATTACATCGTTTATGATAAAAGATAAGAAAAAAATATTGTCGTTAATTTTCATTCAAACTGATGATTTGAAAGAATTCAATTAATTAAAAAGGTTATAGTCCTAGAAGGTGTGTAAAAAAGGTTTCTTTGACAATCGGCAAACTTCATGATGCCTAATGTGATTTTTTTTGCACAACAACCAAATCTATGGGAAACCTAAAATTTCAAAACTCTACTCTCCCTTACTCAATATTTTGTATCTCGATATCAAGTAAGAGAACCATAGTAAAAGATTGTTTTCATGGCTACCTCGATGGTCCCTTGAATCTCAGTTACACTCAGTAGTTGACTGTACCACAATTCCCATAAAATGTACCATGTTTTCAGGCTTCTGGTATCACAATACTACCTCATGGTAATACCTCTTCCATCTTACGAATCAAAATGCATGCTCATTTATATTCTGAGGTTATGAGGCCCATCATACATTTTGATGGAATAAGAGTTGAACAAATCTAGAGATGAGCAAAAAGAATCGGAGGCGTTCAAAAGATCTGGATCACTCAAAAGAACGATTGATCCGTGGCTCTATTTTAGTGATAGTCGGTTCTTTTGATCAGCACGGATTAGACCAAAAATGACGCGAAAACCTTTTTCCTTATAGGCCTTTTCATGTGACAGCTCCATGTATGCATTTGTTTACATCTGCCGAAGGGCGGTGCATACACGAGCCTGTCATTTCCGGACAAGAACTGTCAAACAGCTTTAAAATCAGCTGATTTGAAACGTCTTGTGAAAAGGCCTATTCTTCTTTGTTCATTTGTAAGCAAAACAATAACAACTTGACACCAAATATGCAATCACGTAGGAGAACTGGGGGTAATTTGCTCATAGGCGGTAAAACGCGCCACCCCCGATTTGGACGAAGATGTGTTTCAGAATGCTTTTTTCGTCGTAGATTATAGACAATGGATAAACTCAAAACTTAATCGTTAGTGACCACTAGCTGGTGATGACCAATCGATTAGGTTTTCAACTCAAACGGATGTTTGGTTCTCCAGATCCATGCTCTTGAACATTTGAGCTTTGGCCTCGATTCATCTTCACCTTTATATATATTTATTGGTTTTGCTCAAGAAAATCGTAAAAACCGTTTTTCGCTGTTTTCGTTGCAATTATATGCTATTTTCAAGGTCATTTTTTAGGTCCAAAAATATCCAAATTTCTATAACTATCGTCGAGAGCCAACTTGTGCACTGCCATAGTTTTTATTGTATATTATTTTATTTATTTGGTTTTACATCAATAAGCTTGATAAAACCTCACCAACAATATTTCACCAAATCACTCGGTTCATGGCCGCTTCCCTCCATCCTCGACTGCTACCCACGCTCTCCAGGTCCTGGTGCACCTGGTCAATCCACCTAGCTCGCTGCGCCCCACGCCTTCTTGTTCCCACCGAATTCGTATCGAACACCATCTTTACAGGGCTGTTATACGGCATTCTTGCAACATGCCCTGCTCAGCGTATCCTTCCAGCTTTAGCTACCTTCAGGATACTGGGTTCGCCGTAGAGTTGAGCGAGCTCGTGGTCCATTCTTCGTCGCCACACGCCGCCGAAGATCGTCCTTAGCACTCGGCGTTCGAAAACCCCAAGAGCTTGCAAGTCCTCCTCGAGCATAGTCCACGTCTCATGCCTGTAGAGGACTACTGGTTTTATGAGCGTTTTGTACATCGTGCATTTGGTGCGGGGGTGAATCTTTCTTGACCGCAGTTTCTTCTGGAGCCCATAACAGGGACGAAAATACTCAATCTACCCTCGCCTACATTTTGCTGGGTAGAATCTTCGTTGAATTTTATTTGTTTTTATCTTCGCCTTGACAACACAACAAAGATTGGCAAAGCGCTTGCCGCAAGATTGTCAGTTTCCTTTTACCCTGCTGATACTCAACCGCTTTATGATCATCGGAAGCAAAAAATGATATTCATTCTGGACAGCTTGACTTTTTTACATTCCGCTTCGGGAAGTTGTAATTTTTGCACAAAGCACAGTAAAGACGCGTCAACATCATCGATTTCGTGCATCGGATCGTTCATTACCCGTTAAGCAGCATACTTTTTAATTAGTATGAACCTCAATGATAATCAATTTTCTAAAACTGACACTCTTCTGCTTCTGATAATCAAAAACACCAGCGACGTACGGGCATCGTTGTTTGTTTTTTCATATACTTTTGTGCCATCTTCATTGGTGCAATCATATTGGTGGTGGTGCGGTTACTTTGATGGTGGCATAAATGTCAGTGAATTGAGTATAGTGAGCATGATTTTTTTCGTCCCTGGCCCATAGTAAGCACGAATTCCACTGATGATGCGCCTTCGCATTTCCCGACTAACATTGTTATCATCCGTCAACAAGGATCCGAGGTAGACGAACTCGTCCACCACCTCGAAGGTATCGTCTATCGTGGCACTGCTTCCTAGGCGGGCCCTGTCGCGCTCAGTTCCGCCTACCAGCATGTACTTCGTTTTCGACGCATTCACCATTAGGGCGCGGCCAGGGTAGACGCGAATTGCGAAGCGAAGCGAAAATTGCACGGGAAGGAATAACAATTATTAATAATGAAATGTCAAACTCCAAAGGATTTTCGCGTCGCTTCGCGTGACGCGTCTACCCTGGCCGACACCTTAGCCCGACTCTTGTTGCTTTGCGTTTAAAGCGGATGAACAAATCTGCCACCGTTTAAAATTTTCTCCTGATAATATCCATGTTGTCCGCGAAGCAAACAAATTGTATGGATCTCGTGAAAATCGTTCCTCGACTGTTAAGTCCGGCTCTCCGCATGACACCTTCAAGAGCAATATTGCACAACAGGCACGAAAGTCCATCGCCCTGTCGTAGTCCCCGCCGAGACTCGAACGAACTGGAGTGTACAAAGTACAGCTTACGTTGGAATCGGATACGATGCAAAATTGAATCGATTGAAATTGTATATGAAGCCAGTAATAAGATCTGATTTGAATTTGCATCTTATAAAATACAAATTTCATTTGACAAAATATTCAACTTCAAATTGTAATTTTCTTACGATTTGTGTATTACTTGATTTGCTTCTATCATAATCTCCAATGTGAGATTAGATATGAGTACATCTGATGTAAATATAATATCATACAGGGTAAGATTACACATCGCCGGATGCATTTCAAAACCAGGCAGAAATCAAAAAAAGAGATGCTCATGAATAAAACTAACAAACTAGATATAAAAATCAAAGTTTTATAGAAACACAATAACTTCACTTTATATAAGGATTTCTGTATATTTTTCAATAATTACTTCACTTCACTTTGAGGAGGAGCGACTGGGTTTTTGATCGGTCCTTATTTGATCCCCAGTCTTGATGAAAATATCAAATCACACAGGAAAAAAAAACTTTCACCCATCCGTTTCCCTGACAAATTGTAATAACTCTTATTGTTTTAATTCGATAACCGACGGTCAGAAATTTGCAGCTTGTTTTGCGATTTGCTACTCGTGTTCATTTTCTTTGTTTGTAAAATTTATGTTATATAAACTGCAACAAACAGTCATATACGAAGTTATAGTAAACACCAAATAAACTTGTCTGGAATTGTATTGACCATAATGCATTGGCTAAAATATATGTAATATGGCCTCCATATTTATGCGAATCATGGGTAGTCATGCATTTCAACAATTTGTTTTCACCGAATTAATGATCGTTTTATTGAGTCTTCGTCATGTGAAAACATGTTTGGTCGAGTATTTAGTAATTATAATCGGTAATGTGCCATTATCAAATAAAGAACAAATCAATTGCTTCATAAAATGTTTGAACTGTGTATATAGTATTACACTGATGTAATTATGAAATATACCTATGATCAATTCTCTTGCAAATAGGTGGCAGTATGGATAGGGTAGAATAATTGCAGATGAACTGTTGGATTCATATTTGCCAAATTTCCGTTTCATTCAATAATGACTCAATGGCACAGTTGTAAAAGGCTTATATTAATAGCGATTTTTCACCTTCGATGGCTTGGCCTAAATCATAATCTGGCTTTCTGTCCGAGTCCTTTAATGGAAAAGCGCGACGAGTTCCATAAAATTATAGTGTTAAAACTTATTACAGGTCGGACTCGATTATCCGGTGACTCGATTATCCGGGATTCAATTATCCGGAATTTTAGACTCGATTATCCAGAATTTGTTTTTTGATGTTCTTGTTTCTCATTTCTTATGAATAAACCTGAGATAATTTAAAATTTCAATATACAATATGAATGGTTTTACTGTTTTGAACGTATTTTTTGAAAAAGTTTTTTTTTTGTGTTCGCTGATCAAAAAAAAAATCTTGTTAAGACTCCTACTGTTCCTAGAAATAATTTCTGGCTACGCCACCGCATCATATAAATAAAACAACGAAAAAATATAATGTTAAAGTTCTTTTATCGAAGATTTCAATTTTTTTCTTAGTGATTCGATTATCTGGAGAATTCGATTATCCGGAGTGATAAAAAAAATCGATACTCCGGATAATCGAGTCCGACCTGTATTATGATTAAAATACGCTTATAAACTAGTATCACAATTAATATTACGTGAATAGAAATGTTTGTAAATAATTAAGAATAGAAAACAATAGTGCGCATTTAGTAAGAAAGGAAAAAGATCCAATAAGTGTGGGCCTTTTTCTTGTGTTCTATGCTAGTTGCTGGCCTAGCTCGCTTTCGAACTTCCCTGGACTGAAGGATCGAACATCGCCAATTCGTTTCGATCATCAACCACCATCGAACGGACAGAAATTCATCCCAGTCCCGAGAGCCCGCCAAGAAGTTTGCTACGCCACTGCAAGATTAACCCGCCACCTCCAAATCGTTACCCGCCATTACGAAAGACCACCTCCTCCGCCATTGCCCACCTGTACCGTACCACCTGCCCCTGTTACCTACTGTCATGTCTATATATCTCAAGTGATATTAACTATTTTATTGCTTCGTACCTACGAGATTTCTGAGCTATAAATACTGGCTATTAGGGACTTCCCGGACTGTGGACGGATTAACATATTATTTTATTCTTTATTTACAGGATATAAAAGTGGCGACGATCATGGAAACGTGTGTTGAAGATAATCGCTTTTCTTTGGGGTGGCGAATTACCAATTGTATTTGTTTTTGAAAAGTTTGGTGAAATTGCAAAATTGAGTTGAACCAAATTGATCTTCAGAGTTGGCGAAATTGTCGTTTATTGTGAACATAGTTGTTCTTTTGTGAAGCGATTGCTGTATTGAGATGAACGAAATTGTTCTTTAGTGTTGACGAATTTGTCAGATGAAATGTTGAGCAGTAAAAATCCAATGATTTTAATGTTTTGTTGTAGTCATGAAATTTGCGCATTTAAGATAAGATTGTGGAATTTTCTTGGTATATTTTTGATTGTTCGTTGTATGAGTTGTTGTAACTTGTAGGTGGCTTTTAAAGAGTTATAGAAAATTTCTAAAGGGGAAAGGACTGTCATGTCTACGTATTCCAAGTGATATTAACTATTCTACATTTTGACTCTGGTTGCTTCGTACAAACGAGATTTCTGAGCTATAAATACTGGCTGTTGTATGTTCAGTAGAAATATTATTTTATTCTTTATTTACAGGATATAAAACCTACCACAATTGTAAAACCGCAAGTATACTTAGAATAAGTGATGTCACTTTAGGTCAATTAAGAATAAAATCCAAAATGTTCAAATTGAGATTGAAATTAGTGGCTTAGTTTTTCCCTCCGTGATTCTTGGTATGAGTAATTTGCACCTTTTTTGAATTGGTTCCGATTTTCCGTGCTCGTAAAGGAGTTTCAGGCTTCGCCCTGATTGGACATCTGTGGTTCATCTTTCCAGTGTGACGGAGTTTCTTGTTTTCCCCTTTGATCCCCTTCGAATAAGCATAAGCGACCCTGTTAACATAACCACCGTAAATGGTAGTGCATCCCTGAGCAGCTAGTAGGCTACAATGTTTTACCTTTTTATGTTTTGTTTGTTTGTCAAAACAAAGTAACATAAAATGCAAAACACTATCATATGCGAAGTTATACAAAGCACCAAGCACACTCGTCTGAAGTTGCATTTATCACACTGAATTTTCTGGAATGTACGTATATGGCCTCCAGGTTTGTACACATAGACGGAATCTATGCATTTTAAACAACCTATTACTTCCTAATAATCGTTCACATTACTGAGTTGAAACTCTGCTGTGTGAACAAATTTGTTGGCTGGGTCAACTTGACCTACATAAACCAAAAGCTCTGTATTTGAAACCTTCAAGTAGACACGCTGTCACAATGAGAGGGATTCCAAATAATTGGATAGATGAAGTTAACTTTCTACACGCAAAAAAATCCGTTCTGATATTCGTGAACAAAATATCATACGGAACGGAACGCACATCTTATGCCTATCCGTGATTTAGTTCACATAAGTGTGATTTACCACATCTTACTTTCATGAACTTTTTCACTAGTTTGAGAACAAAACTCTTGTCTTCATATTTTCATAACGCTTCCAATGCCATGATTCTTAAATCACGATAGGGTTTTGTTCTTCTTCGTCGTAAGCGTTACTATTCGTCGTATCAAACTTTAAATGTTCCTCTACGGCGGATATTCAAACTTACCTGCAACATAGTTTCATTATCCAAGTGTAATTTTGTGAAAGCTGTTATGGGGTGTACACTTGTTGACCAAAAATGCAATAAAACTACTGTATTTTGGTAAATAGCTTCAGTTCAATTATCCACTTTGCACTTTTTCACCGAAATCGCATGGACGAACACGATTTGAGAGAAATGCTTAGCGATCGACTGAGCCACACCACTTTCCAACACAAGTTTCTTCCCGCCCCCGTGGGTGAGTTACTTCGCCGGGCGCTCATTTTCACTATGGAAAACCTTCGTACTTCTCCACTGAAGGATTTCATTTCAATCACACGCCGTAAAACTTCAATAAATCACCAAATTTTACGAAATTTCCTCAACCGCCGCGTATAACTGAGAATGTAAACAATATTCAATCCGTTGTACTGAGAAAAAAAAAGCTTGTGCGCATCAATGTGTGCGCGACGCTCGACGTAAAAATACGCTTCCTTTGATTGTGTTGTTTTCGCTGTACTGTGAGCAAATGCCATAATTGTACGGTCAAAAGGAATTGTGTTCATATGTTCGGGCTGAATTTTGATGAGGAACAATTAATTTTAAAGGAAATTAGTTGTTACCAAAATTTTTGAAGTAATGCCGACAAAATGTAGCAATCATTTCCTGCAGTGCGTTTCCTATCAATAAATGCTATAAATCTTACGAAACAACAGCCGTAGCTCCTCTCTCGCACACTTCGGATACTAATCCGACAACTCCAAAGCCATCCTGCTTACGCGAACAGCAGCCCGAGAGCAATCAAGACAATAGCACTATAGCACAGTCATAGTGGCTGAACAGAGGTTGGTGGTCGGTCGACGAGTCAAAGTCTCATGCAAGAAAGTGAATAAAAAGTGCATGCTAGTTTGCAAACATATTCGTTGTGCATATTGGCGGATCTCCAGAAGTGACGAATGCGCCACGTGCAAGACAACTCTCGGTGCCAGTTGTACCCCACGGATTCTACACTGCACGATACTTTGCATGATTGAGCAGACTGACCAGACCAGACCGAAAATACCGACCGGGACATTACCACGCATCGCAACCACCCGCCACATGTTCGAACAATAGTTCCACTCGCCCTTGAACGATCGGGATTTACGGGAGCTCAATAATCTGAAGCTGGGAAAAGGCCCTTCACCAGAGAGGGCCTTTTGTCCATTGCCTAAAGACTGTGCCGCCGATCACAACCGGCTAGCACACAGCGACACCGTCTCGGATAGTCCAATCCAGCCCATCACCTCTTCGAGCCTTCGTCATTGGACGATTATTCCAACATAAGCACTCGTGATCTGTGTGGCAAGCAGAAGTGCAATATCGTCTCGCCGAAGAGAGACGTCGTGCTGGGACTCTGTCGCGCTGGGACTTTGTCGCGCTGGGACTTGTCGCGCTGGGACCTGTCGCGCAACAGCTTCGGTGCGAGAGAGTGAGGGTGTGTCGCAGTGCAGCTCGCGACGCAACCGGTCGATCGCTTGTGACATCGAAGATGCAGTCAGCGCAACATCACGGGGCCCCCAACGAGTATTAACAGCGATGGATTATGTAGGGCAACTTCGAGCGTAGGAGATAACTGTATGTATACGGTAGATTAAGCATGATTAAAATATGATGATTTAAAGCAGCAAAATATTCTCGTTAGATGCTGTAAATCCTTATGGGATCATTATTGTGCCTGATAGTTTAGACAATACTTTATTGATGGTGCGTACTATTTAGTTCGTCATCACGTATTGGTTCAATCGTAGATTAGAACATAGCCATTGTTAGCGTTCAGAATTTCCATTTAGACAGTTTCCTTAGCCCAATAGGAAAACTGTTACATAGTATATTCCATCATGCTGAAGGAATGGAGGGAGATGCCCGTAAATCTATATATTCTAGTAAAACATTTTATTATAGCGTTGATATGTTGTGTTTTAACCACTCAATACACACAGTGAGGCGTAAGTTGTGAGACGGATCTGGAAACTGATTGCGACGGAGTTGAAAACGATACGACGGATTGAGAATACGATAAGATGCATTTTCTTTGCATTATTTCCAAAAAGAGATCAAGATTTATCAAAATGTTATTGTACAATGCTAAAGCCGTTTTGAGAAAGAATTGTTTGGCATCGGTTTGTATCAGCATCATTCACTGCAATACTGGGAAAATTACAGTTCTCACTGATCAATGCTTAATACGATGGATACTAGCACATCACCCTATCAAAAGCCCCAATATTCAAATGTGTGATTTGATTCCTGATAGCGAGAACTCTGTTCACGCGCGCTGTCAAGAATAGTAACGCATGCGCAAAACCACGTAGTAAACAAACGAGATCAAAAGTGAAGCAGCCATTCAATTTCTTGCAAACATTTGCTTTTTTTCCAGCTAATTGTTTAGTTTAGGTGGATTTTTATTTAAATGGATCATCAAGTATAACTTATCCAGTCATTGCTTTTGCTGAGAATCAAACTGCTGCTCAAATGGACCAAATTTGCAGCTGATAGCGTATGTGTTTCCCCAAATGCGTAGCTGTTTCTTTACGATGGGTGGACGACGTGGCTTTGACTGTCGCTACTGATGCAGTTTACTGAGCAATTTGTAGAAGTGCGATTTGTGTATCTACAATCAAACCGTAATAAAAATGTGCCTAAAATGCGTAAATTTTAGAAGAAAATATGGTAAAATTATTCTTCAGAAAGTGGGGAATGGAATAGGTTCTTAAAATTTGTTATAACCACGGACCACCAGAACGCGACGCAGAATATTCATGATACAATTTCTCGAATACCAGAACAAATATCACGTTTCTGTGATCTCTTTGATCTGCCTGTGCTCAGTTCAGCAGGCGTTACGTATGATTTGTGGAAGTTGGTTCATGAATCCGTGAGTTTAATTCATGGTGTATTTTCGTAAAGCGAAAATCAGCTTCTTCCAGATTTCGTGACTGCTAGTGCTCATTTTTGGGAACGGTTTTATTTGCGTGTAGGATTCATGATATAAAAAAGATCATCTCTCAAAAATCACATGTTTTGTCTTTTATAAGCAAATTTATCCAATTCACCTGTAAAAAATCTAACTGCTACGGCAAATGTATCACACACCATGTTACTTAAATGTCAATAACCTGGATGTAAGAAATAAATGTAATTTTTATACTGGTACTAAGTAAGGAATAAAAAAAATAAAAAAAAAATGAAAACTGGGGCCACTGATCGAGCTACAAAAATTTGTTTGCCATGTTTCAAACAGATGCAGTAAAAAACACTGAGAATTATAAATAAAAGCGTTCCACTAAAACTGCATTTCGCATCAAATCCGCTCACCCCTCGATACAAATTGAGTATGACACTTTGACTTTGCCTTCAAATTCAGCCGACTGAATTCATCGAAGAAAAATCGATACCGCAGAATTGCTTCAAGAAGCAACTTTAAATAATAATAATCGGTAAATCAACCTGTAAACATGATTTTATGTGTGTACATATGTTAAACCTTTGAATCGTTATTCTGCCTCTACTTATTGAGCGAGCATTTTCCCCGACCTCTTCCTCTGCAAGATCAAGACCATTCGCGTTACAGCTCAAGATCGTTTTCGCAAGCGAATTACATTTGCGCCTCGGTGCAATTTATAAAGAGAAGTATAATATATTTATTTTATTCGCAAATCTCATCTGAAAATAACAAATCGAATGTTATAGCCTTTAAGGGATATCTTATTATGCATAACCAATCAATTATTGAAATATTTCTTTGCACAGCAATTTTTGTTTTCTGCCGTGCATTTGGAATACTCGGAATGACCGTCATGTTTCGGCTTTAAGGCGATAGAGGGTACGATTTCCTGCAGGAACTGCAGGTAGCCACGAGATTTTAATTTAATTTCGCCCCCAGTCAATGACTTGGTGCACCTATAGAGCGTACATTGAGTAGCACCACAAGGAAAAACAGTAGTATCTACGTATGGAGTAAGGTATGGTATGTACGTAACGTACCGTACTTATGCAAATGATATGTTTGTCTGTCGCTGGGAGAGGGAACGAAAAACCTCCAGAACCGGCTGATGCTGCGATTTAAATAGAAATTTGTATTCCGAATGCATTTCGGTTCGTACGTTCACGGCTCGGGATACGAAGTGCATATGATGGCGCCGATGATTGTCGCCTCGCGCTCGATCGGAGATGCAAATGATGCAATCAATCAATAGGTTCGACGGGTAACATCGAATACGATACCGAGGTCCAACATCCATGCATCTATACAGGCTTTTTCGAAAGATAGTAAGAATGTAAAAGTGGGTGTAAATGTCACGTACTTTGTAGAAGGTGTAAATTAGTTTCAAGTGGTTGAAGTTATCCATATATGTTGTGGTGATGTAGAGGGGACTGTTCAAAAGTTCTACTGTAGTATCTACGGGGCAGCAAGGACGAAAGTTCAGAGGTTCGACGAACCCCCCATAGGACCTCTGCGAGCTGGGGTATTTCCCAGGTTGTGGTGGAGTTTATAGTGGGCTCTGATGAACCTTCATAAAAACCATAAAAATCCGAATGCAACTTTACTACAGAAATTCCCCCGAAGATTATTCCCAAAAATCTCTCCGAGGATTTCCCCCCAAGAATTCCTCCAGGGATTTTCTCCTGTAATTTCTTTGAGGATTTCCAAAAGCAATTCATGCGGAGATTTCGGGAAATTCCGCAAGGGATTTTTCAGAGAATTCATCCGGAGATTTCCTCTAGGAATTCCCTTCAGGAATTCCTTAAGAGATTCGTCTAGGCATTCCTCCGAGAAATTTCGAAGATTCCCCGGAGATTATTCCCAAGAAATATTCAGGGGATTTTCTTTATAAATTCTTCAGGGAATTTCGTACATGATTTAGTGATTTCGTACAGAAATTCAACGGGTATTTAAAAAAAAATCCTCCGAGGATTTTTTCAAAGAATTTATTCAAAGATTTCCTCCAGAAATATCTCTTCTCCTCCAGGATTTGCAACAGGAATTTCCTCCAGGCATTTCTCCGGGAATTTCAAGGATTCCTCCGAAGATATCCCCAACAACTCCTTCGAGGATTTCAGGAGAAATTATTCCGGGGCTTTCTTCCACGAATTTCTTCGGGGATTTCCTCCTGAAATTCTTTCGGAGATTTGGTCGAGGAATTCCTCCAGAAACTCCCCTGGCGATTTGCTCCAAAGGTTTTTCCCAAAAATTCCTCCAGGGATTTTCTCCAGAAATACCTCAGGGGATTTCCAAAAGCAATTCCTTCAGAGATTTCCCCCAAGAACTCCTCCGGTGTTTTACTCCAGAAATTCCTTCGGGGATTTCGCCGTGGCCACCAGAAATTCCTCCGAAGATTATTACCAAGAAACCCTCCGAGGTTTCCCCCAAGAACTCCTCCTGGCCTGGCTCCTCAGCCAGGTTACTGCCGATTACAGCCGGTTAAAATCATACTAAAGTAGTTAAAGTCTACAGATTTCCTCCCCTCCAGGAATTCCTCCGCAAATTTCAAGGATTCTCCCGGGGATATCCAGATTTTTTTAGGAATTCCCCAGGGGATTTTCAATAGCAATTCCTCCGGAGATTTTTTCGGGAATTTCTCCGTAGGTTTCCTCCATGGGTACCAATGATTCTTTTGGAGGTATCCCCCAAGAACTCCTTCCGGGAATTTCTCCGGGAATTTCTCCAGAAATTCCCCTCGGGATTTTATCCAGAAATTTTTCCAGGGCTTTTCTCCAGGAATTGCTCCGGGGATTTTCTCCAGAATTTTCTCGGGTTATTTCCTCCAGAAATTCTTCCTGGGATTTCGTCGATGAATTGCTCCAGAAACTCTATTTACTCCAGAGTTTTTTTCGAGAATTCCTCCGAGGATGTCTCCAAGAGCTCCTCCGGGGATTTCATCCAGAAATTGCAATTGAAGTTTTTCCATAATTTCTTCTGAAGTTCCTCTAGAAATTCCTCTGGATATGATCCAGCAATTCCTCCTGTGGTTTTCCTCCATAGCTTCACCGGAGTTCCTCAAACAATTACCTTGAAGTTCTTTTGGAATTTCTCCAGAACTTCTTTTGGAGTTTTTTTTCTAGTAATTCTTCCAGGAATTCTTCCAATTTTTCGCCTTGAATTCTTTTGGATTTCCTCCATTCTTTCAGGAGTTCCCCCCAAACATTTCTACAGAGTTCCTTCGGTATTTCTTTCATAATTCCTATAGGAATTAGCGTTGTGAAAGCTGCTTTTATTTTCGAAAAAGTGTCAACAGATTTGGAAACCCGACGCCTTCACTGTCTTAAATGGAGATCCCTTGCATTGAATTTGATAGACTATAAACTGAAATATTTGTTCTGAACTGTCACAAAAACTGCAGGCACATGTTACGGCAATCGCAAAGGCTTCAGCAAAAGTGTGACAGCAATAAATAAATCCATCAAGCAGCATTGTACGGAGCTAATGCAATATCCGATTCTGTTCTCCTTTCGTGTGTCTGCTGCACCCACATATCTGGGCGACAATGCCGTCCTGTCCTACCCACATCCTGTCGCATGCTCAAACGAACACCGAACCCTATGTCAGAAATCACTCTCGATTCGTGTATGTATAGTCAAAAATCTCGACAACAGATCTGCAAATCGCATATAAGCTCACAAAAGCGAGATAATAATTAAATCAATCTTCCAGACAAAGCATCGACATTCGACCGCAAAGCGTGAAACGGTAGCAGTCAGTATTTCGACTCCTCCCGGATCGTTTCGCTGCCATCGAATTACAATGTCACATTTTTAATGAGCAGGTGCCGTACTTCTCAAACCCTCTTTGCAATACCCCGTATGCTACATTAGGGCGGTTCAAATTTTCAAAAAGTTTGAAAACTCGTCTTCCCTTAGCTTCCTTACAATCCTTATGATGAACAATTAAAAGGGGCCCAAAGACGTTGAAGATATGAAGATATGCACTAATTAACATCAGTAAAGCTGTTATAACCTGTTATAAGCTGTTATCGAACCCTATTGCTCAAGATGTGACGAAGTAAGTTGCTGAAGAAACAAATTCATTTTGAGCTAATTTTGTTTGGAGACTTGAAAAAGTTTGCTAAACTGTAACTATAACTATAACTAAATTAGATAAACAATTGAAAACATGATTAATTTCTCTTCTCCATCTGTCCGATTTAGTTACTCTTTTGAACAACATACTTCATAGTAACTAACGCTAACGTGTTTTCACTAAGATATAATAAATTTGTACTTTAAAGTACTATCGTGTTTAGTACATGTTCCAAACTTAGTCTATAGTAATTTAGTGTAAACATACATCGTCTTTGGGCCACCTTTAAATTACCCCTGAAAATTTCACTGAACACTATTTTTACCGTAAATATTGTATGGAAGATATAGGGATTCGGTTGTTCAAACTTTTTTGTTATTTGATCCACCCTAATGCTGCATACACAAAAAGCCACGATGGTTGACCTCATGCAGATTCGATTCGAATGTTCTCCTTGGTACGTTGAAGTACTACATTATCAACTCTTTCAAACCACGCAACCCCGTGATTAGATTTCATTGTAGGAGCGCAGCAATTGTCGGGACACGTTTTGGGAATTTGGGAACTGCGCAAAAATTGCTACCTCTATTATTCACATCTTGTCACAACATCACTAATTGTGCGCTTTCATCCTTTCACTAAACAGGGCATAATTAATATGGTAAGCACTACGCCACCACCACGCGAGTTAGGGGAGATAATCAGAAACTGTAAGGGTGGATTCAGTTGCGTATCTGATGGGCAATATCAGATATTTTAGTGCGATTTTGCGGTACTTGAGTTTCGATATTGAAATATTTTTATTATTTTTAGCGATATGTTACCTATTCCGAAGCTAGCTACTCAGCAAAAATAAATTAAAATCATCCGTCTTATCCTTTATTAGAATCATTTCAAACATTACAATCATTTTATATTCATTAATGTTCTGTATTAGGCAACACAATCATTCTATTTTGGTAAAACTATATGAAGCCATTATAAACATTTTATCATTACGTATCATTTGCCGTAGCAGTTCAAGGTTCAAACAGTAGATTTGAATTCATCTATAGGTATATGAGAGAAAAAATGCTAGACTTGAACTAATCAAACCTAAATATATAAAGCACTCATCGTGACAACAGAAGATCACAACTATTTGTATTTAAATTTATTAACCTATTAGGGCTCAAGAATCCCTCATTCAATCATCATAGATCACTGTGATATCTATGATATCACAGTGATCTATCACGTTCAAATATTGAGAAATCCCCATGAAAATCTATCATTGCATTACAAATAGCACGTGTAATGCAATGATAGATTTTCATGAACATTGTTTCAATTTTGAGCAAAAATACTGATTTTGAAATAATGTAAAACGAAAATGGTTATTTTCCTCTTAAAGCCCAGTGATCTATTTTGAGATCAAAAGCCTAGTGATCTATTTTGACATCAGTTACATTTATAAACATAGTTAATGTTTTGGACAATATGGATGAACGGTTTCAGTCTAATGGCAGATTTTTTGGTTGAGGGACAAAATTTCAAATGCCAAAACGTCGAGTCCCAAAACGTCGAAAGGGACAAAGACGTCGTAAGTAATCATTTGTGTAGCGAAGATTCTTGGATAACTAGCTTTGTTATGGAAAAAATGGTTGCGAGGCGAAAAACATGGGAAACAGCGAAATCTGAAATTTTCATCACAGTAAGCATTGAACCAATTTTCAAAAAATGTCAAACAACGGGAAAATAAGCAATGCAGCACTTGAAGCATAGAGTAAAGTGAAGCAAAAGATCGAGTGAGGCAAGAGTTTCTTTATCAGATTTCTAGCTCAATTCAAAACAAAACTTAGAAATGTCATGGTGGTTCGAATGCTATTCAAATAAGAGACTTTCACTTCAAATATCATAAAAATCGATTGAGATTTGGAAAAGTTATGGCTGTTTGTTGTTTTTTAACGTAAATATTGTAATATTTGGTCAAACTTTCGATGCATGGAACCAAATGCAACTAAAATATTTTTCAATATTTTATTAAGGGCGTTTCTAGGCCTATCATAAGGATGCTTTGACGTGTGTTAGTTTTTGCACAAATGTTTGGAAACAATTTGCCCCATAGCGGGGCAAAAGTTCGAATCTGCGGGGCAACAGCTCGACCCATGTATAAACTCATGGAAAAATTTTCAAATCGCCTGAAATCCACATATTATCTTCAAAGTTAGCAAAAGGAGATTGGGCAAATCTGGGCCCGAAATGTACACAGACGATCCATATGTCATTTGAAAGATCTAAGTGAGACAAGAAAAAGTTTGTATGGGGTCAAAAATATTCGTCGTGGGAGAAAAAAGTTATTCCGCATGGTTTGAGATGGATTTTCTATGTATTTTATTATATATTTGCTATATGTTTTATCGAATAAAAATAAAAACATATATGTTTTCTGAACCTATATGATCTTAAAAGCTCTATGTCTTAAATAAGTAAATTAGAACTTTGGTTCAGAGATGAAAATATTACATGGTGATGTTAGACCATAATAACATTAAAATCGTTATAAAATATGTATGTATATTCAGTTAAGTTTTCTACCAGACCCTGCTACTCTCATTATACTAATCGCAGTTTTTTGACCGACCAATCCTTTTTTCGCAATAAGGTAACATATGACTTGTTTCAAATAAAAAAAAAAGTCAGCCTCATTCGATGAAAAACAATTGGGAAACAGCGGTGATAGAAGAGTGTGTGATGTCTTATAAGAGAACTGACTTAACTGTTTTTGCTAAAGTACATATTTCTCCAGAACGGATTTTGCGAAGAGATCAATAAACTATCAGCGCAACCCCAATGAACAACATAATTAGCCTTAAAAAACGTTAAATGTGAATTGAAATGCTCATTTGAACTTATCAGTAACATATGCGTAGTATTAGGATTCCATGTGGTTAAATCAATGACAATCTATAAACCATCTCACGCTGTATACTGCATACGTGGACTTATAGTGTTACATGTACTCCTACATCATCTAACCAGTCTTAAGTTAAAATGTCAATCATTATCGTTTTACAAGTTGGTATACGAAAGCCGTGGAGCCAAATGATTAACGCACAATGATTCCACCTGTGAGTTTATAGCTACTTTTACTGTAGTAGAACAACCAAGAAGGGTTTCAGCCAGCAAAACCAATTCCGGTAACGACTGCTCGAGATGCGGAGCGATGCTGTGGTGATATCCTTCTACTTCGGTCGCTGAAGGTCTTGCTGAGGCAGGCGTCGGTACCGTTCGTCGTTAATGACAGGGAGCTTTAAGCGCATTTTTCTGATTATCAGGTAGAGGGTAGAGTGAATGTTAGCACCACGATAGATTCTGACGTTGATTATGTCGGAGATGTGCAATCCATCAATCCATACATAATCGATTTGGGTCCGTTTGCAGTAGTGATCGCCAGTTATATTAGTACGAGAGGTTATCTTGAAAGTAGGTGCTGCGAATGACCATATTCTTAGAGACGGTAAATCAATTAAGTAGGACATTCATGTTCGCCAGTCGGTGAGCACTGATCTTCCCAATAGTACATCTCAATTCCTCATCTTAGCGTTCTAATCTCCCATGATGATCTTAACGTGGAAGCTTGGGTGGCAGGCCTACTTGCTTTCGTCGTCGTCGTTGCGTCTTTGTCATCATCAGTCCGTTGATTCTCAACCTGCACATTCTTTTGTTGATCGACCACCATCTGATTTCATGTTTTTGCATGTCGTTCATCACGATGAAAGTTGTTCCCAGTTCAAGTGTGATTACTTCAGAACATTCACATAATTGATATCCTCATGAGTATTTAGCGATTTTAGCGAAGCCTTTGTGGAGGCACATGTGATCAGGCGTCGCCAATGGAACTGACATTGATAGCTAACTGAAATGGTTCTGTTCTGATTATTGGCAGTTTGTACACAGCAAACAGTCAAATACTACAGTTACTTCCAGTTCAAATGATTCCCTTCTCTGAGAGGCAGTAGCATGACAGTATTATGTTATTGATATCAAAGATGGAAGTGTGGTAACTGTCGCGCAGATTTCGAGCACGCTTAAGCTGTGTACGACAAGCGAGGTATTTCTACCAGTGTAGAACAGAATCCAACAACGCAACCACAGTAATGTTAAAACGGATATAGTCTGGAAATCCCTTCCTGAGTACACAAACCGCTGGTTTATACAAACATATTACTGGAACACTGAATTAGGATAATACGATTTGATATTTGTGTCCTGTTACCTAAAGCAACGTGTTTGTCAATCGCAAATACCTACATATATCCTTATTATTTTTTTTATCTCCATATGTCTTAATTATTCACATTGCAGCAATACATCTGATCAATCAGTGTCAAATCACAATATTTGAAAAATCTAAACAGTTTAAATAAAAACATGCATAAGTACATACATACGCACGAGTTCAAAACATTTGCGCAAGAAAATATTATTTAATAGAAAACTGTTCAAAACATACCCCTTTTCACATCTTTCCAGCTCACATAACTTTTTTCTCCCACGACGAATATTTTTGGCCCCATATCAACTTTTTTTTGTCTCATTTAGATCTTTCAAATGATGTATGAGTCATTTGTGTACATTCCGGGACCAAACCCCATACATTTTTGCCCAATCTCCTTTGCCTGATCACGCGAAAAATGTCACAAAAATTTTACATTTCCGCTTAGTTTTGCGAAAAACTGCTATTTTTGGGTGTATTACAATCAACCCTGTTTAGAGCATTTTTCCGATGAAAATTTAGTGTGTAAGTTTCGGCAAACATAAGTTTACGGCGTGTATAAAGTATGCCTGTCATAAAAGTATTGATATTTTGTGTTTTAACCAACGCACTTTTGCCCCACACTAGATTCGAACTCTTGCCCCACCGGTGGGGCAAAAGTTTGTTTAAGACAATCCATTTTGAAACTGTTATAAATAAAAATGGGTAAATATTTTGTCATAAGTTTGTTCAGCAAAATTATAGCCAATATGTTGAAGGTTTGCTGTATGGTATTTGTTTTATTTCGTCTGCTCTTGTTTTCCTCGAAACTTTGATTATACTACTAAGCTCGAAAGACACCTTACTCTACTGAAATTGAATCCTGAGATACGATCAAGAGATGTTAACCATTATTTTAATAAATAATTCTCGACTACTGTTTTGATTCATATTATTACGGTTCGCTTGAAAATTTTCCGTTCTGCGGTAGCCGCCAAGTTCTACGGCAGCTGTCAAAGTTCTACCGCAGGCTTGATAATCATTGTTTCATTGAACGAAACCATCTAATCAAAGTTTGCTAGTGGAGTGAAAAGCTTTGAAAAACAGTAGTAAACAACCGCCATTAGCTTGGTTTCCAAGGTATCATCGTGGCCGATCGATGATGCTTTGTGAAAATCAGTAATGACAGCTGCAATAGCTTTCTGTTCAACCGTATAATGGAAAGTTATCTCTAAAATTGCAATACGGACAGCTTCTTATTCCGGTCACTCTACATTGTATGGGAAACATTTCACACGAAATGTTTCAATTTTTAGCTGTCCGGAATTCGATTAGACGGGGTTGGTGGTCTGATGGCTACAGCTTCTGCTTCATAAGACGGTCATGGGTTCAATCCCAGGCCCGTTTCTTTCCTCGTTCTTTGTAGTTGTATATCTCTCACTTACTTCTATCTATTCTATCTATCTTCTAACTTCCATTCTAAATCTATCACACTCAAACTATTCGTTCATAGCAAACGCTAGAACCAGAGACGGACAAGAAACCGTTTCCCTAACGCTTCCATTCTTCCACGCACATGCCTTTCCTTACGCCTGATACATAGGCAGTCTGCTAACCACAAAAGCATGCCATGCCTTTCCCCCAATCCATACACTCCCGCATGAACTGGCTTAGATGCAGTGGTATATACGGTCTACGTGGGAGCCAGTATAATGCATCATCGATTCCTACCCCTTCCCCACATTGGTCTGCATTCTGACGTGGCAGGCACCATTACACAGTGAGACGGATTGGGGTTTTAGGAGGAAAGATGGAACTCACGCCTTCAATTGTGATTTTACGTAAAAATGATGTTCTACAAAGTTGTTTCTATTATAAAAACAATTTTTTTGGTCGGAACAAAAATTAGGGTGACCCTTTGAAATAGTTTGTTCTACAAAGTTGACAATTTTAAGCTGAAATGACAAAACAAAGTTTTTTCCTACCGTCGTTGGGGGTGACAATGGGTCAAAAAAGAATATGTGCGATTTATTTTTTGAATAACTATCGCAATTTAACTCCAATAAACTTCAAATTTGGTGTGCATGTACTTTGATGGGACATTAACAACTGTTCAAAAAATTAAAGAAAAATATTTATTCACAGCGGCACCACAAGTGAATGAAAAATGACCCAATCTCACCCCATAGAGGGGGTGACATTGGGTCACTGTAATTGAAATAACTTGTTTTTGAGAAAATGATTTCAAAACCATTCACAACTGAAAAATATTGACAAAAAACGATGCAAACAAGACAAAAAGATATCTAAGATGTTTCACAAGTATGATAAACCCACTTAAAAGAAAGATTATACTGAAAATTGAAGAGCTATGAGAAAAAATATGTAAACCCAACATTTATCGTCAAGTTTACATAAATTTTCTCGGTTTTTCCCTCAAATTGTCTTCAAAGTCTCATCCCCATTGCTATAAAGCCCATTCAGTTTCCCCAAAGGTGTACTGAAACAGTGATCATTTTAAACCTTCGCAAATAGTTAAATTTTGGTGCGACATTCCACGATCAATAAATTTCAGGCAGAAGTTGACGCCATAATCCCAGTATTTCAGCGATCCAACTTATTTGTACTTCCGTGAGATGTTTCTATAATATGAAAACACTGATAAATAATCAAATTTAGAAAAAAAAAAACACCCTTTTGATAAAAATTTACGTTGTTGCTGCGCACGAAACACAGTTGCTGGTTTGAGAAGTTGTCAAAATGCGTTGTATTGTTATTCAATGCACGGAATACTCAAGTAGACTTTGTTTGATGTTTCAGAGATGCTGTATTTAGAAAGAATAAACACATCTTAATGAAAAAACAGAACACCCGGCACCGTAAAATGTCAAAAAAGTGGACTTGGAATTTCATTCACTATCATTCTTGCTTGACCCAATCTCACCCCCATTTTCAATGTTTTAGACATCGTACCGAAAAAAATGATTTTTTGTGAGAAAATCAAACAGATTGTGGAAAATACCTGTGATGTGTAATGAAAAGACTTTCAACATTCTACTAATACAACGATAGAGGCTAGAGTACATGCGTGATACTTTGTACAAGAGAAATTTAATGTTGTAAATTTTATCTAGTTTCAACATGCAGGTTTATTGATGTAGTAAACAAAAACTACTATTTCTAAAAATGTATATTGTTATGAATTATGTACAATAATATGTTCCCTAACATATGAATTATTAATTTTAGTAATATAATAACGCAGATAATTTCAGGCAGCTGAAATATTTCACAAAACATATTTTTCCGTTTTGACCCAATCTCACCCCCTAGACCCATTGTCACCCCCATCGACGGTAGCTCAAAAATTGATCGTTTTAGAGCATTTTTCGCTATTGATGTATGGTGGCCCTTCAAAAATAGGTTTTTGTGTGTTTTTTTTTTAGATTCCTCAACAAAGTTGTCTTTCCTTCATCTTGAGAGCCGATTGAGACGCATGTTTTGAGGTCTGTACAATTTTGCAGGTGTATATTTATAAACATTTTTCATATAAAACAAACGTCAAAAGAGTTCAGCAATAAAAATAAGGAGAAAAGTCTTTTGAAAACAAATTCTAAATTTACCACACGGTTGAATTTCCCTGCATGGCTCCTCCCAAACATCCAAATACTTCTGTTTTGGGATTTGTCAGGCTTTTTGGGAAACATTCTGATTGGAAGTTACGAATGCTTAATTGCTGCAAATCCGTTTACAAGTAATTTGTCCACCGTAGGAGATATATCGTATCTGAAACGGTATATTACTTAAGTACGATTCCTGATAATGACGCTGACTTTCAAGCCTAGATTAAGGATAATAACTAAATGCATTATTTGATCATGTTTAGATGTTTTGACTAATTAAGGCTTTAATTTAGAGATAGTTAATTTGAGAATTCTTTTAAAAATCTGTTATTAACGGTTATTAACATATGAACCAGTCATATCGTTAGCAAACAGATCCACCGAAGAATAATACGATTTTTATTCACATTTTCAAGCTATCGTCATGTCAACACATTTCTTTTCTTGTTTTCCCAGCTAAACCAACATATAGAAAATGTTTTTTTTTTTTTTTGTTATTAAGAAGTCTTTAACTTTGCATCAGAAAAAAATTGTATCAACATTTTTTTGGCATTGCGTCCCCGCTGGAACAGATCATACTTCTCAGGTTATTGTTGTTAAGAGCACTTCCACAGTTTTTAACTGAGAGCTTTCTTTGCCATTTTTGTCATTTTGCATTCGTGTATCGTATGTATCAGTATCGATGATACTTTATGTTCAAGGAAGTAAATTAAAGTTTCATTACGAAAACACTCTTGTATCTATTTGTTTCCATTAGCTATATATTTTATGTTTGCATTTCAATTAGCTCGAAAAGTGATGGGAAGACAGTTTTGCTGAGAAACTTGAAATAATAAAAATAAAACACAACAACCAATTTTTGATGGGCCACCCTATATCAATAGCGAAAAATGCTCTAAAACGGTCAACTTTTGAGCTAGGAAAAAACTTTTTTGTCATATCAGCTTAAAATTTTCCGATCTTCAACTTTGTAGAACAAACTATTTCAATATTTCTTAAAATAAAAAAGTTTTGATGGTTATCTTTTTTACAAAGGGCCACCCTAATTTTCGTTCCGACCAAAAAAATTGTTTTTATAATAGAAACAACTTTGTAGAACATCATTTTTAAGTAAAATCACAATTGAAGGCGTGAGTTCCATCTTTCCTCCTAAAACCCCAATCCGTCCCACTGTGCATTGTCGCTAAAAACAGAAGATCACCAGCACTTATACATTGAGGATGCCTGTTAGTCCCAAGCAGTCATTCGGTTGGTTCCTGGTGTAAGTGCAGCTGATCTGGCAATACTGGAGTAGCATCCACGGGCGGCCAATCAAGATTAAGCTCAAGCTCCATGAGCTGTTCGGAATTCGAATACATTTTTTCCCTTCGACTTTTTGCCCTTTCGATGTTTTGTCTTTTGTCACCCAAGGGGCGATCCATTAATTACGTAAGACAATTTTCGGGGTTTTTCAACCTCCCCTCCCCCCATGATAAGATTTTTTGTATGAAAATCAAAAATGAATTGTATGGCGCATTAGAAATCTCAGACCCCCCCTCCCCCCATTAGCCCTTACGTAATTAATGGACGCCCCCAACCAGATTTTTTAATGCACATTTCTTCCACTAGGTTGCGCAGTAAGCAAACAATATTTTAATTGAATTGTTTTGGCAGCAGCTCTTGGGCGGCGTCCATTTATTACGTAACGCTAAAATTGGAAATTTTTGACCCCCTCCCCCCCTACGTAACGCTTTTTGTATGAAAATTTTTAAATTTTTGTATGAGCCGTAACGCTTGAGCCTACTCCACCCTCCCCCTAGAGCGTTACGTAATTTGTTTATTTTTTCTATCTTTATTAACGAGATTTTTAGCCATGGGCTAGTTCATCTCGGGACCAGCGGCTTTACTTCCCTTCCGAAGGAAGTCATCACTGAAATTTTTAGTGACTATCTCGGGGATGGGATTCGATCCCAGATCCTCGGCGTGAGAGGCGTGTGTTCTAACCACTACACCAAGTCCGTCCCCAATGGTGTCACGTAATTTGTGGATGCCGCCTTGTCGCCATCATTACGCTCGTCTAATGTTACAATAAGCTTCTTCTTCTTCTTCTTCTTCTTCTTCTTCTTCTTCTTCTTCTTCTTCTTCTTCTTCTTCTTCTTCTTCTTCTTCTTCTTCTTCTTCTTCTTCTTCTTCTTCTTCTCCTTCTTCTTCTTCTTCTTCTTCTTCTTCTTATTCTTCTTCTTCTTCTTATTCTTCTTCTTCTTCTTGGCACTAACTTCCTCACTGGTACAGAGCCTGCTTCTCAGCTTAGTGTTCTTATGAGCGCTGAGCTATTAACTGAGACCTTTTTTCCAAAGTTGCCATGTTGCATGCGTATATCGTGTGACAGGTACGATTATAGTCTATGCCCAGGGAAGTCAAGGAAATTTCCATTACGAAAAGATCCAATTAGCATGATTTCCAAATCAGAGATTCCTGATGGATTGTAGAATGGATCCTGTATGCCAATGTAGATACAAGGATGCCTGTGTAAATACCAGGATGGCAATGTGTATTCTGAGATTTCAGAATGGGTCCTAGAATTTCAGGATAGCTCATGCTATTTCAGTGTGAATACTGGGATTCCAGTGAGGATCATGTGATTTAATGTGTATTCTGGAACTCCAGTGTGGATCATGGGATTGCAGTGTGGATGCTGGAATTCCAGTGTGGATGCTGTAATTCTAGTGTACATCGTGGAATTCAAGTGTGGATTTCGGTATTTTAGTGTGGATCCTGGGGTTTCCGTATTCATGGGATTTCAGTATGGATCCTGGTTTGTCAGTGTGGATTCTAGTATATCAGTGCGGACCATGCTATTCGGGGCCCAGATAGCCGTAGCGGTAAACGCGCAGCTATTCAGCAAGACCAAGCTGAGGGTCGTGGGTTCGAATCCCACCGGTCGAGGATCTTTTCGGGTTGGAAATTTTCTCGACTTCCCAGGGCATAGAGTATTTTCGTACCTGTCACACGATATACGCATGCAAAAATGGTCATTGGCACAGTAAGCTCTCAGTTAATAACTGTGGAAGTGCTCATAAGAACATTAAGCTGAGAAGCAGGCTCTGTCCCAGTGGGGACGTTATGCCAGAAAGAAGAAGACCATGTTATTCCAGTGTAGATTCTGGGACTCCAGTGTGAATCTTTGGATTTCAGTGTATGATCCTGGGATTTCAGTATGTATGTTGAGAATCCAGTATGGATTTTGGGATTCAAATGTGGATGATCCAGTGTGGATCCTGGTATTTCAGACTGGACCCTATGGTTTCAGTGTGAATCCTAGGATTCTAGTGTAAATTGTGTTACTTTATCGTGGAGACTAGTTTCTAATGTGGATATTCGGATTCCAACATGTATTTGTTTTTCGGTGTGGATCCTGGGACTGCAGTGTGAATCGTAGTGTATCAGTGTGGTTTTTGGGGTTCCTATGTGAATATTCCAGTTTGCATCCTAGGATTGTAATTGTCAGTGAGTATTTTGAGATTCCAATGCAAAATCTGAGATTTCAGTAACGATCTTGAGATTCCAGTGTGGACCCGGGTTCCCAGTGTAAATCTTGGTATTCCATTGTGTATCTTGCGATGTCAGTGTGGATCATGAGATTGAACCATGGGTCCTTGGTTTCCAGGGTGAATCCTAGGATTCCAGTGTGAATCTAAGGAGTCCGATGTAAATCCTGAAATCCGTAGAGATCTTGGGATTCCAGTATGGGTCCAATACCAATGAAGAGTTCCAGTGTTTCCAGTGCGGATCCTTGGATTTCTGCGTGGATTCTGAGATTACAGTATGGATCCTAGCTGGATTCTTAGTGTGGATTTTGGGATACCAGTGTAGATCCTGAGATTTCAGTGAGGATTTTGGTCTTCCAGTGCGGGTTGCGGATGAGATTTCGACTTCCTTCGTAACCTTAGATGGATTGAGCAAAGGAGATGCGCTTTCGAACCTTTTGTTCAACATTTCCCTCGAAGGAGCTGTTAGGAAAGCAGACGTGCAAAAAGCGGTACCATCGTCACGTGGTCGCATATGCTCCTTGGTTTTGCGGACGATATCAGTAATCGATCGTCGAGCCGTGGAAGAGTCATTCGTGCCTTTTAAAGAGGAGACTTCGAGGATTGGACTTATCGTCAATACCAGCAAAACCGAATCAGGATCGCCGGTAGACAGCGTTGTTCCTATCGTGATGTTGGCAGTGAAGTGTTGCTGGGTGGTGGACGATTTGAAGTAGTGGAAAAAATTATTTGCCTTAATACTCTAGTGACGATAATGATGTTACCCGCGAGGTGACGCAGGTTTTCACGGGCTCCGTAACCAGCTGAGGTGCCTTAGCCTGCAGACGAAGACAAAATTCACGCTGTATAAGACAGTGATCCTATACGTCCATGAATCGTGGGCGTTAAAAGAGGTTGACCGGAAAGCGTTCGGAGCTTTGAACGTAAGGTGCTGCGAACAATATTCGGCGGTAAACAAGAAAATGGCCTCTGGTGGCGCCGCATGCATCATGAATTGCACCAAGTAGGTAAAGAATTGGATATTATTAAGCTCATAAAACACGGCAGGCTGCGTTGGGCTGGTCACGTGGTGCGAATGCCGGAAGAACGACAAGCAAAAGTAATATGCTGTAGACAACGAGGCCGTCGATTTCGTGGTAGGCCGCGCACACGTTGGCTTATTGCAGTTGAGAAGGACCTAGTGCCCGTTTAGGGCGGCTGGAAGCGATTGGCTCTGGATCGACTCCAGTGGAACAGAACTATCCGTTCGGCGTAGAATCAACGTAGCGGATTGTACCTCATGAAGTTTCAAGTATCCAAGTACAACCTTGATTTTTTTATCAGGAAAATTAGTTATTATTAATTGTTTGTATTTGTTAAATCTACCCAGCATAAATTAGCATCATTTTTGTGATTTTAATGAGCTGTTTGAAATTTTCGGTTGTAATCGACGATAGGTGCTTATTTGTAACCTTTTAGACTAAATAATATCTATAAAATTTTTAACATAGATCGTAGTGTGTCGTGCTTTATACCGGACGCGAAAATTTTTCAATCCCGTCAAAATTTTCTTTTCTTAGTTTATTCAATATTTTCTTTTAGCTTTTAAATACATTAATTTAAGTGATAGTGATTAGTGGTGTAAAATGAAAAAAAACACGTTTGAGATTGTGCCTTCCGTGCTGTAATCAAAGATGAGTTTCGACATACGGGATTCGGATGACGAGTTTTCGTATGTGCGAAAAGAATTTCCGGATGTTGCAGGCAATTTGATGAGTTTGTTCCATTTTACTATGGCAAATGTTCCGCTGACCTTTTTTTTCGATGTTTCTTTCTTCTCGATGATTACGGAATGCATTTGCATGGTAGGAATTCATTTTTATTCGGTTTACGCGTTTCGGCCGGATGGTTGGCAAAAATTTTGCGTTGAGTAGTGTCATTCGATTGTATTGCTAGCTCCTACGGGGGTGGAAGCCAGAATCAATTTTCTTATTTTTGTTTGTGCATAAATCCAATTACTTTGGAGGGATTGGTTCTTCTTTTTACCGAGCAGATTGTCACTACCGACGAACGCGCGATTATTCATTTTTTTATCGCGGGAAAAATATAGTTCATACAATAAATAAAGCATTGTTTCTCTCTTTTGATTGCCGGCACTCAAAAGATTAAACTTAAAACAATCAAACATCAAATGCTCTGGGTCTATCGCCAGCATTTCAGACGAATCCTGACCTAATACCTTGCCTAATTCCTAATAATTGTGGGCTTCGTGGCCGTGCGGTTAGTGTCGTCAGGCATTTAATCGCATCGTGCCATGGGGTGCGGGTTCGATTCCCGCTTCAGCCATTGACACTTTTCGTCAGGAATGTTTCATGGCTGTGCCACTGGAGCATGCTTGTCCGTTGTCTAGTGTTAAGTTACAGTCTGTGCAGCTAAATGGCTAAAGACGGCGTCCGTGTCTTTAAAAAAATTCCGAACTCCATAGGGGAAGGGGTGGTAAAATGAACACCTTAAGGAAATTATCTTGTTTCTGATAGAAAAACGAGGAATTTGTATAGTTCTATCCCACAACATCAAAAACAGGGATGTTATCTCTAGCAGCAACACGAATTCATACTAAAATTGCTGATTTTTTACATATTTTTGTCGCTAGCAAAAAACGATGGAAATGTTCATTTTACCTGCACTATGTTGGTAAAATGAACAGCTGTTGGTGGTAAAATGAACATCATTCGAAAAACGCGAGCAAAACAAATATTTCTGAAAATTGTTATTGCTTCACCGAAAATATATCCATTAATGATTGTAACCCATTCAAAGAGAATTCTAAAGGTATCAGATTTGACCTCATATCATAACGATACTCACCTCACTGAAAAACCTCAAGTCTTCCGAGCTAAAAGTTACGTCAGTTCTAATTTTCAAACGTGGTTTTCTTAAATCTTAGCTTTCGTTGATATTTTCACTTCAATTGACCTACGTATCAACTCGAACACTCTTATTTATGCTATAAATCGCCCGTACGTGATAAAAATTTATCGAAATTTGTATTTTCTCGATAAAAGGCAAGGTGTTCATTTTACCACCCCTGTTCATTTTACCACCACTTCCCCTACCTTTTATGAGGACGTTGCTGAGTCGGTGGCTTCTCATTAAGTAAGTGCTACACCAACATTTCCTCCCCCTATCCCAAGTTACGGAAAACATGGGTGTGGCCAGGAATAGCAATATTCATGGTTCTGGTATTCTTGCTTCAGATAAGATCAAGGTTAGCTCCCAAACCTTTTTCCTAAAAGCATTCTAGATAGGACTATCAAAAAACATGAATATAACTAGTATCCAATCCACGAAGTATACGGTAACTACGCCAACGCTAAAAACTCTCTTTAACAAGTTTAACCCGTATTCGACCGTTTTACGATTTTTTCTTTCAAATAGTTATTGTGGACGTTCAATTCAACTGATTTAGATGCGGTTTTCACTAAATGCAATCCAAAAGCTTCTGGTTTCATATGCTGGCACAAGTGGACCAGTTGATTTCCTATGGCAGGAGTTATTCCGGTGTCCTCCTGGGTCAGGTCGGGTGAAAAATCGATCAGCTACCTTTTCTGAACAGATTAACCATAGTAAATGGTGTTTAAACCTCTTTAATTTAACAAAACACGGAAATTATGTATCCTCGGCTGATATTGTGATATCGTGGGGGACCCGATTGCGGCCAAAGTCACCTTAAGGTTCTCCGGAAGATCAGGAACATCCGCAAAAATGGACATTTCCCAGCTCTCTAGATCAATTTTCAAGAAATGGAAATAAAATAGGAACCGCATCTAAACCAGTTGAATTGAACGTCCCCAATAACTATTTGAAAAAAAAAATCGTAATCCGGTCGGATACGGGTTAAGTTCAGATTTAATTCAATTATCCATTATTGAAATACCAAGAACTTATAACAAAATTTAATCAAGCACATTTTAAAGTTTAAATAGAACTAAACATCATCGCTGAAAACATCAATTCTAGCATAACTTATGATCTCGCCCAAAAAGCCATTGGTAATCATGTGTGTAGCTCGGTGTTTCTGAGTATTTGGATGGATTTACACGTTATTTAACAACGTTATGGTGAAGAAAGGATCATTATCTACCTGCCGGTAGTGTTGGTTTGATTGCCTATTTGTTCATTTGCTCAGAAACAACAAGCTACATACGTGGTTACCATTGCAATGGCTTTTAGGGCGTTATCCCAGATTACGCGAGAATTATTTCAATTACAATGCCAAAACAGTTTTGTTTTGGTAACTCCTGCTACTGGGCACTGGCCCAATGTGCAATGTACACCACAGATTTTTTAAGAATATTTCAAGATTGACTCCACCCCAACCGACAACATCAAGATAAATCCACCCTTATTTCGCTGCTCAATAAACCGGAATTGTATCAACTTCACACGGGCCTGCACTTGTTCAAGGAAAACTTGAAAGGAAAATTAGTAGGTCCAACTTTTATTCTCTACCCCACAACAATGGAAAACATCCCTGCTTGAAATTCTCACAGTTCATTGAAGCAGACTAGTTGAACGACGACAGCGGATTATACGCAACAATGACACAGAATAATGCCCGGATGAGTTTCCCGTTCCCCGGTGTGGAATACTGGCTTCGCTGTTTGGCTTGGAACCCCGACAGGGAAAAATGTCGATCCAACTGTTTTCCCCTATTTTTCCAAGACAAGCGGCAATCTACCAATTTAATTCAATTTGCACAAATCTTTTGTTCGAGCACCGTCGGGATGCGCAGTGCTTCTCAGGGAGAAGAAAACCGTGCCGCCCTCGTCATAGTTGGAATGAAAATTGCTATCGTTTCTCGATTCGAGTTGCATAATCTTATATCTTGAGCTAGTTGGTGGATTGTTGTCGGAGAAACATACAACACAAGTTTTTATTTGCCGTTTCACAGGAAAGAAGGCATCTGATGCATATTCATGAGGAAATCAGTGTTTTCCCCGACTGTTGTGCCGAAAAGTGAAGAAAATCTTAAGAAACATAAAATTGTATTTGCTGAAGTTTTAGTTGTAAATTTCTTACGAATGTTATTCAATTTATTTAAAAGCGATTTGAAATTAAACATGGTTCATTTTGCATGACTTCATTTATATGATTCATGTTTTAATAAGAGTATATTTAAGAGAACAAAACGAAACATTCAACGCCTCGTACATCTCTTCGCCTTCTTATTTTTTATTTGTTTTTTCTTTATCTTTTACGTTTTCTTCTCCTTCTCTTTTTATCTTTCTTTTTCTCATTGGCATTACATTCCTACTTGGACAGAACATGCTTGTCAGTTTAGTGCTCTACGAGAACTTGAGGTGTGCTCCATTTTCTCAGATTGTGCTTCCCGGAGCACTTGGTACTCCGCGAATCCTTGGCAATATTTGTACCGATGATCTTAAATATTTCAACATTTTAAGTGGAAACACACCATTGATTATGTAAAAAAGACATATCTCACTTCCCGGTTTTCGTTGGACCTATAGAGTAAATATATTCGGAATTCACAGACGCGATGAAGCCCCGCGAAAAAAAAATATTTGTAAAAAAAAGGATAACATGATATTTACTACATAGCATAGCATAGCATAAACTGACTGTACATGCAAATGGTTGTTACTCCGTGATTGATCGGAACTGGTAAGAATTGCACTACGATCCAAATGAATAAGGGATGGGAGTTTCCGCTTACTCTCGAAGTGCAATTTTAGCAGATGTAATATTATTGATCAATAACGGCGCCGGCCAAGTCCTTACAGCCAGTTGGGATGGGGAAGGAATGTTAGGGTGTAATGATTGTTGCTTCTTGAGACCGAGAATACCTCTGCATCTCCACAATCACCACGGGAAGGGTGTTTATTAGTGAGGGAGAAAAAGATCTAGGAGTCACCTCTGGTCGATGATGTGATTCATGGACAAGGGGGAAATATACGACTTATATATAAAGCTAGTTTTGTATTTTTGTCTCGAGAAGTTTTTGGTAGAAGCTTTAAAATATACATCAACATCTATAATGTCGAACTTCACCCATTTAATGATGGCATCAAGTAGTTTTCGAGTCATGGCCCTTTTTTCAAGATTTTTGGCTCTGTAATGGATAAGTGCCGCCTGAGCCTATAGATTTATATTTTATTATTATTACCATTTTATAATGTTATTTTGAAAAGATAAAGAGGTTTTGTGCCTTTTTGAGAAGAATTTCAAAAAGAAATCACTCAAAGGGGCTTTTCCCTCTTTCAAAATTTTTAGTTAAAAAAATTAATAAATAAATAAATAAATATAATGTCAAACAATTCAAAAGATGTTTTTATTAATGACGAAAACTGAAAATTACATGTATATATTTTAAATTATATGAAACAGGAATAATGCCGACACTTGTAGTGACGAACTATACATAGTTTGTTTGAAAATACCATATGAGTATTACTGTGCATTTTGTCTCGATATGGTAGAAGTTTTAAAAAATACGTCAAAATTCACAATGTCGAACAATTCAAAAGATAATTTTTAATAATGTCAAAAAGAGAAAAATATATGTATATTGAAATTGTATAAGAAAAAAGCATAAAGCCGACACTTATAGTGAGGAACCATACAAAGTTTGTTTTAATATTACTTAAAAGTTACGCTTTCAAGAAAAAATGTGTTATCACAAGCATGAAACGAACTCACCAGTTGGTAATCCATCCTCGAGTGAACACAAAACTGACGCTGGCAGCAGAACTTCTTGGCGTCCCGAAAACAAACCTTCTTGCTTGTGCCTTCCCAAATACCTACTCAGCAAGACGCTCCAAAACAGAAATAATAAAAAAAAACCGTGAGCAAAACCTATCTGACGACGCAAAATCGAACCGTCCTGCTTGGGCTTCACGAAGCACTACCCAGCAAGACGCTCCAAAACAGAAAAAAAAATTCTCCAGCGTCGAAAACACGCGCGAAACCGTGAGCAAAATCTATCGGACGACGCAAAACCGAACTGTCCTGCTTGGGCTTCACGAAGCACTCAAAAATTAAAGGATAACATGATGTTTGGGGCTGTCCATTAATAACGTAAGGGTTTATGGGGGGAGGGGGGGTCTGAGATTCTTTACGCGCCATACAATTTATTTTTGATTTTCATACAAAAATTCTTACCATGGGGGGAGGGGGGGTTGTAAAACCCCGAAATTTGTCTTTCGTAATTAATGGACCGCCCCTTTACTACAGGTGACAAACGGCGGGAGATGATCTGGGATAATACTTTGTAGGCCGCATTTAAAATGGTGATCGCTCGGAAGTTCTCACAATCTAACTTGTCGCCTTTCTTGTAGATGTTCAAGCAACACAGTTTGATTCAACTAAAAAATAAACAAATTTCTTGAAAATAATCAGAGTTGAAAATCGTTGATTAGTCATATTGCAATTGCACTTAATAGCAACGCAAAAAGCACAAGAGGCGGATCATATGTCAAATAAAATAATTAATAATTTCAGGCAAAAATCGTTGCAATCTTCTATTACCACGATTAATGCTTTATATATTTTCAGGTTAAGTTAGGTTAGGTAAATTAATTTTTTTTTTTTATAAGCAGGTGAAATCAACTCACTTGTAAAAAATCTGAACTGCTACGGCAAATGAAATGTAATATGTTGTTAACAAAATGTTAATAAAATCTTAAATTTGTTTTACCAAATTAGGATGATAGTGTTGTCTAATAACACAGAACACCTAGATATAAGAAATGAATGTAATGTTTTGAATGATACTAATCAAAAAAAAATATGGCGCGTACAGAGGCTTATTCACCTCCCTTTGTTTTATGGCTAGCGTAAAAAGCTGGATTAGTCTGTGGGTAAACGTAGAGGCTTGCGCAACGATCAAGAAATCGGCCCTGAGTATGTTTTGAAGAATGGGACAACGGGTGTGAAATAAGAATCAGTTGAATTAACATCTCATTTATGTGCAATTATTCTTTATTCAAACATATAAAAAGTTCAGACGCTATAGATGCACTATTTAGTACGATTCACTAATTGCTTAAAGTACAAAGTTTAAATCACAGTTACGTGATGCTGGACGGAATGAGATCAGATTTCAAAGTAGAACAAATTTTACCCTACCAAGCTTTCTTCGGGAGTTCTACAAAAGGGGCAATGACCTTTCTGTAAAAACTGCAACTCAAAATCCTCCGAGTGGAACGCATTGTTACACTCCGGACAAACAGTTATTTGCAGCTCGGGGAGTAAATTTCTATAGTACCGAGTAGGCAACGGTTTGGGACCTTTGATGATGATGACTTCCCGGGGATCAATGGCACGTAACGCGTCACGATCCATGCTGGACGGAAATGTGTCCATAATGTCCTGTAATATAGAAAAAATGTACTTACTATTCTGAAATAATGGAATCTTGGTTTTGTCACAAAATACCTCATGAATAAATTGATCCGGCTGGCCATAGTCGTTCATCTTCGGTGGAGCCATCAATAACCTTTCAGCCTCCTGGTCTGAGATACCTTCATCAGGACTGAACTCTGCGAGCGGAAGAATCTCGAAGGACACGTAAGAGAACACGTACTCTTGATGACAATTGGGACAACGATTTCCATGCAAATGGGGACTGTAATTGGAACAACGATAGCACATGGGAAGGTATTCTTCCGGATCGTTGAATCCTCCCGGACAAGCTCTGCTTGTAATGTAGCTGATGTCAACCTGTTCCTGGATTCCCGAAGGCGGTTTCAGTGATTGCAGTTTATTGTTAATTTGAAGGTGGAGCTTATTGGCACCCAGAACTTTTGCTTGCTTAGACAGGGTGTAATAAACAGCACTAAAATGTATAATTATCGGTTATTGTACACGTATGTATAAAAAATGTGATCGATGAAATCTTACAAAATGCTTATTCCCTTCGGAGGTGTGAGTCCGTTTATTTGATTGACAACGAATCGACTTGTGTTGAATAACGTCAATGGAGGGCTACTCGTGAATGGTTCTTTGAGGTACGAATTCAATGTACTGTACGCATAATAAATAGAGGCTAATTTTTGTAGAGATTTGTACTCGGCACTTTTGGATTCCATCAGAACCGTTTCGCCTTCCAATAGCTTCAAAACTTGCCTTGCTCTCAGCCATGTATAATATCCAGCATCTAGATATCGTTCCTCGGATACAGCACACTCCACCAAATCCCGGAGCAATTTCGTAGCTTCATTAGGTTTCCCTGCCAGTACGTATGCTTCATGGGCCGAAATGAATTGATCAGACTCTGCCAACCATTGAGCATGCTGATAATGTACCGAAGGTAAAATCTTCGGTAAGTGTTCCGCTAAGCGAAATGCTTCTGGCCAATCCCTTGCTTCAACGTGTAATTGCACAACTTGTTCTTCCTCGCCAAGCTTACGATAAATTTCGGCAGCTAGAGGCAATGCTTTCAAGCGCCTCAAATGAGTCGCTATAAGTTCCAGTGGTTCCTTTTCTGAAGCATTCAGGCGTCTACCGATATCCAGCAGAACATCAGTCCATCCCTGTTCTGCCACGATTTCTATAGCTCGCTCTGATTCTCCTGCAGAAAGCAACAGCTCAGCGGCAGCTCGAGGTTCATGTACCGAACAAGCCCATTCGGCACGTCTTCTAATAAGTTCTTTCTTATCAGCTGCGCTTCCTTCCTTCAAAAATTCCTGAGCCAAATCGAACATTCGCAAATCGCTGTACATGGCCAAGGCTTTGGTATTGTTTCCGGACTTTTGGTACAATCGGGCCGCATCTTTGAATTTCCCATTGAACGCATAGGTATCTGCCAGGAGCACTTCTTTCGATGTATCACCTCGTTTTTGGCGTTCTTTGAGATCGTTTATCAGCTCCAACCAAGGTAAATTACGCACCTTTACATATGCATCGCGAGCTACTTGGTAATTCAGCGCTTCCAGGGCAGCTTGCCCCAAGCCTTCCCAGTCGGATAATGGAACTCCAAGGCAAGCAACCTGGTAGGCTTCTCTGAAAAACGGTAAAATATTTATCATAAACCAGAGGTTCAATTATGGTAATCGATATTATTTAAACAAATAATACATGGTGTGCTAATCGCATGAACTTGCATGATACTTCGATATTCTTGTATTGAGAGTTAGCCTCAGCCCCTAGTCAAGAATTTCGATTACGAAATGTTTAGTACATTATAACAATAATTGTTTGTTTTGATTTCGAGCTTGAATCATTCTACGAAACTGTTTCGTTGCAGAAAACAACGAATAATTTCGTACACAGCAAAAAATTCTCAAATTTACATGGCACGTAATTCTTTATGATAATCATGTAAAACGAGTTGCAACTGAACATTCAACGATAATTAAAGTAAACTGTCTCATTGCATTCGATAATGCTTGCAAACTTGAGTGAAACTGAAACATTTCATGATCTTCCATCCAACATTCGCCAATGTTGCATGCTTTCTTGCATCTTGAAAGTGAAATTGCAAACAAGATCGCTCAGTTTACATGATTCCACGCTGAATATTCTGCTAAAAATAATGCACATGGATGGATCGACGGCTTGTCATTCCATGTGCATTATTTATGATTGAATTTTAAGCGTGAAAATCATGTAAACCGTGCCGTTTTGCATGCAACATTCTTCGAGAGAAGACGTTTCGCGTTCAATATTAAGGATTTTGGTAACAATGTTGTATATAATAGATGTGTTTATAGGTTTTATCATTGAATAATACATGAGAAATGGCTTTGCATGATTGAGGCTAATATTACGTTACGTGTAAATCTAAGATTTTTTTGGTGTGTAGTTCAAACGAACGATTTCGTAGTATAAAACAATATATATTTTCAGTGAAGTGTGACATTGTTTGTACATTACCTCTAAAAATTCTGACTCGTGAGAAGAACAATTGTGAATCTTTAGTGAAAATTCTGGAAAACTAAGTGTATAAGAAACTTCTTCAACCATTAGCAAAACAAATTAAGCAATCCTCTAAAGCGCTTCTGAATGAATCAATGGATAGTTTCTTAAATATATACACAGCCACATCCTGTATATGTTCTGGGACAAATTGCCGTGAGCATTGCTGGAAGTAATTCTTGAGAAATTTCTGGAACATCCATAGAAAATTATCAGAAGAGTTTTAAAAAATCATTGAACAAAATAATAGGTAAATCTAATACCAGTCGCATCGTGTCATACACAGCACGAGTGAATTTCTGAACTCTTGATATAATCTATCAAAGCATTGCTGAATCACTTGACGATTTTCAGAGCAATTATTTTTGTCAGAGCTCTACACACCAAAAAAATCTTAGATTTACACGTAACGTAATATTAGCCTCAATCATGCAAAGCCATTTCTCATGTATTATTCAATGATAAAACCTATAAACACATCTATTATATACAACATTGTTACCAAAATCCTTAATATTGAACGCGAAACGTCTTCTCTCGAAGAATGTTGCATGCAAAACGGCACGGTTTACATGATTTTCACGCTTAAAATTCAATCATAAATAATGCACATGGAATGACAAGCCGTCGATCCATCCATGTGCATTATTTTTAGCAGAATATTCAGCGTGGAATCATGTAAACTGAGCGATCTTGTTTGCAATTTCACTTTCAAGATGCAAGAAAACATGCAACATTGGCGAATGTTGGATGGAAGATCATGAAATGTTTCAGTTTCACTCAAGTTTGCAAGCATTAGCGAATGCAATGAGACAGTTTACTTTAATTATCGTTGAATGTTCAGTTGCAACTCGTTTTACATGATTATCATAAAGAATTACGTGCCATGTAAATTTGAGAATTTTTTGCTGTGTAGATACTATAATGGGTTCCACAGGCTCTTCAAGGATTTCGTTTCAGATTCTCCGGGGAAAACCTTAAGGAACTCTCATAGTGCTTTTATTTAGAATACTTTCAGAGTCTTCCTCAGGGATCTCTCCAGAAATTTTCAAAAGATGCTTAAAAGAATTTCTGCAAAATAATTTCCTTAAGATTTTTTGACTTTACAGTTGTTACTCTAGGAGATATTCCAAAGATTTCTACAAAATTTCTTTCGAGGAAATCCAAAAAGGATTATTCCATAGTGTTTGAGAAAAAAAGGTTTTTTTTTCAAGAAACCTCCATCTGTACATGTGAGTTCCTTCACGAATTCATTCAGGTTTCCTCCCTGAAATCCAAAACTCCTTCCAACAAGTCTATTTTTTTTTCTAATAATTTTTCTAGCATTTCGTCCATAAATTAATATCCCAGCAGTTTTACTAAACATTTCTAAAAAAGTTTCTCACAAAAATCCTATGCAATCTTCAAAAGCTTATTCAAGTTGTCACACCAGTCCACACTACAGCAATTTTTCCAATAATCCCTCCTAAAATTCCACAATTTTCTTTAGAGCTTATGTCTAACGTGATGATAATAAATCTTCGAGCTGTTTAGTAGAATACCTATAAGAAGTTGAAAAACCCGAATTTAGTTTTTTTTTTTTTTTTTTTTTTTTAAATCTTTATTAGAGTGTATTTTAACGCACGAGGGCTAGTTCTACACTTCGACCCCGAATTTAGTATTATACCATTTAATTCCACTAGAGTTTGTATCCTTTGACAGATACGCGTATTTCGAACTCAACTGTACACAGCAAAAAATTCTCAAATTTACATGGCACGAAATTCTTTATGATAATCATGTAAAACGAGTTGCAACTGAACATTCAACGATAATTAAAGTAAACTGTCTCATTGCATTCGATAATGCTTGCAAACTTGAGTGAAACTGAAACATTTCATGATCTTCCATCCAACATTCGCCAATGTTGCATGCTTTCTTGCATCGCTCAAGTTTACATGATTCCACGCTGAATATTCTGCTAAAAATAATGCACATGGATGGATCGACGGCTTGTCATTCCATGTGCATTATTTATGATTGAATTTTAAGCGTGAAAATCATGTAAACCGTGCCGTTTTGCATGCAACATTCTTCGAGAGAAGACGTTTCTCGTTCAATATTAAGGATTTTGGTAACAATGTTGTATATAATAGATGTGTTTATAGGTTTTATCATTGAATAATACATGAGAAATGGCTTTGCATGATTGAGGCTAATATTACGTTACGTGTAAATCTAAGATCTAATCCATGTGCATTATTTTTAGCAGAATATTCAGCGTGGAATCATATAAACTGAGCGATCTTGTTTGCAATTTCACTTTCAAGATGCAAGAAAACATGCAACATTGGCGAATGTTGGATGGAAGATCATGAAATGTTTCAGTTTCACTCAAGTTTGCAAGCATTATCGAATGCAATGAGACAGTTTACTTTAATTATCGTTGAATGTTCAGTTGCAAATCGTTTTACATGATTATCATAAAGAATTACGTGCCATGTAAATTTGAGAATTTTTTGCTGTGTAGAAGTAGCTTTCCAAAGGATTGCTGTTCCATGACTCGATATTTCCATGAGTCGATGGTCCCTTCAATATCGACTCATGGAGGTTTCACTGTACTTCCAAGAGCTCTTCTTCTTCTTCATGGCATTTACGTCCCCACTGGGACAGAGCCTGCTTCTCAGCTTAGTGTTCTTATGAGCACTTCGAGAGCTTTCTTTGCCAAAGTTGCCATTTTCGCATTCGTATATCGTGTGGCAGGTACGATGATACTCTATGCCCAGGGAAGTCAAGGAAATTTCCATTACAAAAAGATCCTGGATCGACCGGGAATCGAACCCAGACACCTTCAGCATGGCTTTGCTTTGTAGCCGCGGACTCTAACCACTCGGCTAAGGAAGGCCCCCAAGAGCCCATGAGTTATATCAGAGATCCTTGTTTATTGTGACTTTAAAAAATACCCAAGTTGTATCGGAGATCACTCCAGGATATTTTTTAAAATATCTCACACATTTATTTTTCAGAAAAATTTCAATGGCATTTTCATGGATTCATTCCCGAAAGAAAATTCAACACTTTCTTTAGAAATCTCAAAGAATTACTGAAGGAATTTCTGTAAAAATCTTAGAAGGAATCTTTGGAGCAATTTCTTAATGTATTTTAATAGAAACCCTTAGTTGAAATTATATATAAATCCCTAAGGACAACTTCAAAGGTAATCCCTAGAAATGCCTGGAGAAGTTACTGATTGAATTGTAGAAGATGTTTTGAGCAAAGGGGTGTCAGTGACAAAATCTCATTTTTGTGATAATCTACGATTTTTTCAGCAATTTTTCAATATATACAAATTTTGTGGGAGTGAAAAAAATAAGCCAGTCTTCTAAGAAATTATGTAATTTTTTCTGTTGAGCGGAAAAGTCACCTGAAAATATCGTTAGAACGCTTGGAAATAGTAAAACATCCTCAATTTACACTTACTTACACCACTTTGCATTTGAGCCCCTCAAAAATGGTAACTTTTAATTCCCAGCCCAGGATTAATGTTTTTCTGCCAACGTTTGTCCTACCCATGATTTCGAACATGAACGCGCCTCTGAACCGAACGACTTGGTAAACACTTACGTTAAAGAAGCTAAACTTGTGGTTGCAAGAAATAAATTAATTTACTTAGTACTTAGTATCAGAATGATAGAAGCAAGTCGATACTACAGAAAGACGAATAAGTCGTAAACCATTTAAGTAACTGCCAAAAGCTTACTACAAACGCAATGCGAAAACATATGCTTGCCTGGCAGCTATTACCGCTAGCAGAGAAGTTAATAATTGCTTACATTTAGGATGTTCTTCTTTCAGCATTGCCTATTCCTAAAGAACTGATGATTTATCCTTCTTTAAGAATAAACTATTCTTTGAAATTCATTACAAATGCATGCTAACTGTAGTTTACTATTGTTTCTAATTCCGGCCTAATGATCCTTTCGGCCAAGCTGCATTCGGCCAAATGACCCGGAACCGAATTTGAGCACTACGCTTCAGCAATCGTGGTTAGATTATAGAGTATTATATATTCATACGTACACCAATAATAAGTGTTCTGCTATACAGACACAGTTCAATTATGTCAACATAATTTCTCGCAATTCCCAGCCAACGTTTGAACATTCTATTGAGTAAACCTAGAAGAAAATTTCAGAAAAATCCTTGAAAGGATTGCTTGATGCATTTTAGGATGAATTCCTAGAATAATCCTTCAATCAATCCCAATTCAAAATCTCTCAATTCAATCAATCAATTCAAAATCTCTGAATCAATAGTGGAATTCTTAGAGAAATGTAGAAGGAATAATCAAAAGACTTCCTGGAGAGATTCCTCACAAAATTTTCAAACAATTTTCGGAGAGATCTTCTGCTGACTATTTCTGTAGAAGTTCTTGAATAAATCTCGGAGTTGGTGCAGCAATATTTTGCTTCTGTTGGAATCTTTGGAATCATCACAATTTGATAAAGTTCTTTAGTTAGGTACTTAATAAATCCCAAGAAAAAAAATCCTGAATTATCACCACTAGTCGACCAGGTGGTTTATGAACAGATCTCCCAACGCCAACATAGTCTTACTAAAAAAAAAATAAACTACAAGATCAAAATGAAACAAAACTTACTTCGTTATAGGGGAACTTTCACAGTAATGAGATATGACAATATATTTTATACTCACTCAAATAATCCAGCCTCCACGAACTGCCACATGGTTGCTCCCAGCGCCAAGGGCACATTGCTCATCACATTTCCTCGTAAGCAGAAGGCTGTGGCTCCACAAAGTCCTACCACAACTCCGAGCATAGATTGCGGGCTTCTAGGCGGAAGTGATCCTACTCTTACACTCAATCCACCGGTGGTATGTGAATAGCACAGCATCGATTCCAAATGGGTGTTCCACGCGACTGAGTTGACGTTGGAGTCTTGGTACAGCATAGTGTCACTGATTAAATCCCTCACCACTAGACGACCGGCATCATCTACGACGGCCAATTTGGTTCGTGTTGCGTTGAGGTCCAGACAGCGAACCGATGACAGAACCGTTGTGACTAAGATAGGAAGAGAGTTATCCAAGAATATTCTCCAAACTTGACCACTTTTGAGGCCAAGTAGAAGTCCTTCACATCCGGCTGGTCCTCCAGTTACTTTGATGTATCGTATAAAGCTGTCCATTATCCACTCTCGCTGCAGAACTCCGTTAAAATCCAGGCTTTGTAACTTTTTCTCCTGGCAAAGAACTAAATGCTGAGCGCAAACAACCAGCAAACTGCAATCAAATTTTTTGGCAATTTTTTCCTTCACCTTATAATGCATGGGTTGATTTTCAGCCGAGCTTAGTTCGTACAGAACGACACGTTCCGGTAGCTGAACCGCCAGGCGGTTCCGATAGATGGCTATCTTGTGCACCAAATCGCGGCACTTTATACGAACTTTCTGTCCGGAAACCAAATGCTGGATGATTACGTCGCACATGTTCTCCCGAAATGCATATCGCTCTCGGTACAGAGCATGGACCGTGTTAAAAGCCAGACTGTAGCATGCCAACGTACCATCTTGGCAACCAACAACCTAAAAGAAAGATCTTATGAAACTTGAAACGCAATTGATATCTATGAGGGTGTCCCGAAACATGGTTCTGTCTGAAAACTTTGGAGTGCAACTTATGATGTTACAAACAAAATTGTGTACAGAGAGAACTCTTAAAATGGTGTTTGTAGGTTAACTTGTTGAGATTTTTTAAAAAGTCTGATTTTCGTAACTACAGTGACCCCACGCAGTTGAATCACCCACAATTTATGAATCAGCTGACTTCAAAAGACAAAACCATTATCAAACCTGTCACAAAACATCACAGAATTATTTTTACACATAGTTTCTTATCAGTAAAAATAATTCTGTGATGTTTTGTGACAAGTTTGATAACAACTTTGTCTTTTGAAGTCAGCTGATTCATAAATTGTGGGTGATTCAACTGCGTGGGGTCACTGTACTTTCAAACAAACATTTATTGTTCCGCGAAAATTCCGTAAGATCCATTATTTTTTATGTTTTCGCGAGTCTGTTGAAAATTTTCTGGTAAAAAATCATTCACTGTATGTTTTTTCATGAAAATATTACAAACTTTGTTTTTCGAATGTTTGAAAACTATAACCTTTTCTGTGACAAAAAGCCATAGCCATTGGGCATAGTGCTATCTAACGGTTTACTCAAAAAAAAATATAATGATAAAAACAAAGATGAACATTTTTGCGGTCTTTTCGATCTGTGAATAATCAGTTATTTTGAACAAATAACTTTGATTTGATTAATGGTTATTGTTCGATAATGTAGCAAAACAAAAAAAAATTGAAAAGAGCAAATCTTTGAAAATCACTACGCACGCGGTGAGCAGTCATTGTCATATTCCGTTCAAGTTATGCTAAACTGTTGTAGCAGAAAAAATATTATTGCAATAAGAATAGAATGGAAAATGTCTTTGTTGCGGCGTACTGCTTCAAAGTTTGTTTGTAACATTATTTACTAAAAATTAGGCCTCTAAGTTTTATGATAAAGTGAAGTTTTGGGAGCCTCTAATATTCACTTACGATGGAGTTCCCCAAAGGGTGAACAGTAGTTGCCCAAATCCACGAATCGTGTTGCTCGCCCAACATTCCCAGTCGTATACCGTCTCGAGTAAATAGCTGCAATGCTTTGTTACAGCCGGAAATTATCAGGAACTCACCATCCGGAAAGAAACTCAAACACAAGGGATCAAAGTTGAAGTTTCTTTCCTTCCCTATAGCCTGTCCACCAAGAGAGTAGAACGACAACGTTTGACTCCAATCGATAACGCACAGGATATCCGCTGATCCACTGGCCGGTGGATTCCAAGCCAACCCAAAAATGGGACTGTTCACTCCGCCTGGACGATCAATTTTGATCTTCTCCTCACCGGCCTTATTGCGAATGGAAATCGTTCCATTCGCCATCCCCAGCGCCAGGTATTGTCCATCGTTTGTCCAGGCGCAAGCATTTACCCGCGCAGCTGTTTTATATTTTTGGACTGCTTTCTGTTCCGAGGACCAAAACGAAAAGTCCGAAACTGCACACGACGCCAACTGATGGGAAATGGGGTTGAATGCTAAACACTGGACTGAATCACCATGACTGAAAAATAAGGATTTTAGAAAGATTTGTTACATTAAGTGCAGGGTTGTTACGAGAGGTCCACAAAGCGTAAAATAGCATATAAATCCCTACATTTTTTTTATTTAAAAAAATTGTGCATTAACTTTTGACAATTTGACGCTTCAATCGAATTTAAATAAATTAGAACAACTATATTAGGACAGTATCGGAAATAATTTGTAAAACATCAAAGGCGCTTAACCTTCAAGCTGATTAAATCGTTTTTCTGAAAAATCTTCACAATTAGGTACCTACTTAGATTTTAAATAGATTTTTTGTCTTGTTTTGGATAAATCAAGATGCATCAATCCTCTAATAACAAGAACTGCCAAAAACGCGGTCTTTTTTAGAAGTTAAATTTTGATAAAATATTAAGTATACCAATAGGAGCTTCAGAAACCAATGGTTAGGGCACGGTTTGTTGTTCTGCGGACTCCTAAGGGGCCTGACAGAGGGTATGCGAAGGCGTTTTTCTCGACTGATGCTATTTTATCAATAGAAGATTACAAGTTTAATTTACCATTTAAGACCGTCGTGGCCGAAAGTGTGGCCCGCGGCCCGCACGCTTCGTCTGAATCTCCTGAATGAAATAAACTTCGTAGTCCAGAGGCGCGTCCATGTTCGAAACCATGGGTAGGACAAATGTTGGAAAATATTGTGTGCACAGTGAAGCTTAGAAAAAGTTTATCCGTTTGAAATCCTAGACTGGAAGTTTTGTACAATTTTTGACGGTTTTGAGTTGGGTAATTCTACTGTTTCCAAGCATTTTAACGATATTTTCAGGTGATTTTTCCGCTCAACAGAAAAATGACATAATTCTTAGAAGACTGAATTGTATTTTTTGACTGTCATACATTTTTTATAGAATGAAAAATTGCTGAGAAAACTTCAAAGTAGATTTTCTATAAACTAGGTTTTTATCACTGAGACTCTTCTGCTAACTAGGTTTTTATCACTGCCCCCTCATTTTCATGCCAGTTATTTTCACAAGATTAAAAAAGCTATTCGTCTTTTCAAAGCTGATAGCGATTGAGTGCCCTAAAAATAGGAAATTAGAGACCTCTTGCCAGAAAAAAGAGACCAAAACGAGACCTAAAAGTAACCAAAAAGAGGCTGAGTAGAGACCAAACAGGAACCAAGAGTTCATTTCCAAAGGAATTTGTCCATGAATGTTCTTGAGAATTTCTTCAAGAATTTTATTCAGTTTACCTCAAGAAGCAACCTAGATTTTTTGAAAAAGAATATCGGAAATAGATTTTATCCAAAGACTATTCCAGAAATCATCTTAATTCCTCCAAAAATTCATTGATAAATTTTTAAAGAAAGTCCTAACCCCTTCAAAACTATTTTCAGTGATTCATCCATCGATTTCCCTGAAACATCCTTCAAGCCTCACGATCAAAACGCCTTCTTCAATCAATAACTCCTCCAGAAGTTTCCAGGGATTCCCTTTAAAATTATCTTTCAGGATTTATATATGATTCCAACTAGGGATATCTCTAAAGATACCTTCAACAATTGCTTTAGAGATTCCTTCTAAGATTTCTACAGAAATTCCTACAATAATTCTTTGAGATTTTCTTTTCTTTGTTCGAAGAATTCCACATAAAATTTTGGATTTCTGGGAGGAAACGTGGAAAAAATATTGAAGGATTTTCATAGATGTACAAACGAAGGAATTCTTGCATAGTTTCTTGAAAAACACCCTCATGTTATTTTTTTTTTCAAACTCTAGAATAAGCCTTTGTAAATTTCCTCGGCATAAATCCTGTAGAAATCTTTGACAGATCTTCTAGAGTACAAACTGGAGAATTCGCTTGAAAGATTAGTGAAGAAATATTTGGAAGAAATTATTGGATAGTTTTGGAAAAAAATCAAAGCAATACCCGAGGAAATTACTGAAGGTAGTAGTTTGAGAAATCACAAGGATTTCCTGGAGCAAATTCTAGAGCAAATTATTTTAAGTATCCGTTGAAACTTTTGAACTTTTATGTTTCCCCAAGGAATCCGAAATACTAAAAAAGATTGTTGAACCCTTTATAGTCTCTGAAAGTTTCTTGGAGCCTGTATAATTTTGCTTCAGGATTCAATGCAAGCAAAATAAAGAAAGAACAGACTTTGGAGACCTTTTTGGTTGAAATTTTTTATCTTGAACATCGTAACTTCAATGCCATGAACCAATATGAGATTCTGGCCACTTTTGAACACCCCGGAACCGATTCCGGCAGGGCCTCAGAGGGACACTTTTGTAATCCTCATATTGCGCGACGGATCAAAATTCATGATTTTGACCAATATGAGGTTGCTATGGACCAATATGAGGTTCTGACCAAATCCGGATACCCCGGAATCGGTTCCGGCAGAGCATCAGTGGGACACTTTTGTGTTCCTACTCACTCATATCGTGCGACGGCTCAACATTAATGATTTTTTATGCTAAACATCACAGCTGTAATACCATGGACCAATATGAGGTTCTGGTCACAAATGGGTATATAACACGCAATACATATTGTTTATCCAACATCAAGCCATAAAACAATATAAAGGTTCTGTCCAGATACTTGAAATGGAAACTCTTGACATCTTAACGAGATGCGAAGAGTGACCATAAGGAAACAGAACCTGGACGAAACGACAGGGCTTGGACGCGGAAGCAAAACCTCTTCGTGGAGGTATAGCCTGAGGGAAAAGATATCATGAACGAGAAAATATGATTCCATGGTCAATACGTGTCAAACAAAATCAGTGAGAAGTGGATGCTGACTTATCTAAGGAAGAATTCAACAGAATGGAAAAAAATCTGGTAGTCTGGAGGAATTGATGCTAGGTAAAGTTGGTTCAGAGGAGCTCACGGAAGAGCTTGGTAACTAATTCCAATTCAATCATCTACACACTAAGCTCTTACGGTGAATTTCGGTGAAATAAAACACCGTTACTTCGTCGGAATTTAACGGATTCCGGTGATTTTTTGCGGAATACTGTAAAAATTTACCGTACTCCGTTAATTTATTTTTTGCAATTTCTCATCGTAATAGGCTGGTTTTCATCACGCCAATCTGCCATGAAACAGCCTACTTTCCTGAACTGAAGTATGCAGTGCGGGAATAGTCATTACCTAACTGAAACCAGTGCTGTAATGATTCATTACGCAACGATTCCTCATTACGCAACTGTTTTGAGTTCCGTAATGTATCATTACACAACATTTTTTCAGAAACTTTGAAATGATGGCGAATGCATTCCGATATAATTTCTGATACCCTCAAGTGGTCTTCTACGAAATTGCAACAAATGTTGTGCGTAACTCGTTGCAGAACTCGATTTTTGCAGCACTCGTCGTAATTATCCTACTCGGCAAGCCTCGTAGGATAAATGTACGACTCGTGCTGTAAAAATCATCATTCTGCAACTTGTTCCGTAAACTACTATTACCGAACTGTTCAGCTGTTGAGATTTCATAGGAATCCGTAAAATAATTTAAGTGTGTAGCTATGATAAAATATATGAGATAGTGGGCTTCGTGGCCGAGCGATTAGTGTCGTCAGGCAACAAGCGCATCGTGTCATGGGGTGTGAGTTCGATTCCCTTTTCAGCCATTGATACATTTCGCCAGAGATGTTTCACGGCTGTGCCACTGGAGCATGCTTGTCCGTTGTCTAGTGTTAAGTTCACAGTCTGTGCAGCTAGATGGCTGAAGACGTTGTCCGTGTTTTTATGTTAAGAAATGCCTTAATTTTAATGACGAACTAAGTAAATGATATTTAAATTTTTCCAACTTTATCCATATGAATACTAACAATAAACCTCAGAAATTATTGGCAGTTTTTTGAACAAAAAAAAAACTTGAAAAAAATGTTTTTATTGAGTACAGTAAATGCTCCTACTTATTCACGATCAAATAATTTCGCGCAAATCCACGTTCATTCAATCATTGGTGATAAAGTGTATTCAAGGGCACAACTGATTTTCTTCAGATATTATTTTAGAGTTGTTAAATTCAAATCCTACACACTTAGAAAATATCACCGACTCTGGTAATTTTTTTACCGAAATATAAACCGCTGAGCGCTCGGTAATGCTTCCGGTAAAGTTAAGGATTACCGAACAATCTGTAATTTCAATCGACACGCAGCTGTCAAAAAATTACAATATGCCCGTGAATTATTACCGAACGAATTGTAAAATAAATTACCGAACGCATTGTTCGTAGCAGCAGGCAGTCGGAATAGAATAGGATGATCAAAACAAAATAAAAACAATAAATTTCATATTGATAGCAAATGTTCATGGATTTATTTCACGTTTTAGTTTTAAACCCGTATGAAGATGAACTGCTTGTCTGCTAATGAAGATGGGAAACCACCAGAGGCATCACCAACAACACGAACGCGCGCTTTTGCACAAAAGCGCCACCGAATCCGTCATGGGTTATGTTCGTTAATGTGACGATTCTATCCGGAACCGTAATTGAACAGTTGGATACTACAACGAAAATATTTTATTCGACCTTAAAAATAGGGTTTTTAATAGAATCCCTCAGCTCATACTTACGGAAAAGTAGTTCCAGGCGCTCATCCTGCTGTTGTAGCTTTATTTTTTTTTAAACAGTGTCCATGACCACAACACAGAATATTAAACGGTATTGGATGCGAAACTATCATCGCCAAAATAAATATGGCGGCCACAAAAATATCAAATCACAATTTGTTCGGTAAAGCATTGTGGCACTATGAACTGAAGTACGGTAAAAAAATACAGTCTACGGTGAATCTAAACGATTTACAGTTTTTTCGGTAAATTAAACAACGATTTCGGTAAAAGTGGACGAATATTGTTTTGATTTTCTTATATATTCAAGGGTGTTCGGTAAATCTCGTTTGTAATACCGAAACTTCAGTTAAAAATTTATTTACAGTACGTTTCCGGTAAAAAAAATTACCGAACAACGAGCAAAAACCTAAGTGTGTATACAAAAAATTCTTTTGACATTTTCAAAACGTATGATGACAAAATAAATTTCTCAAAAATGTTTTTGTTTGCTTTGTTTTCTAGTTTATAAACCAGCGTCAAAGGTTTATAAATAATATATAAGTTCAACATATGACTTTGATAGTTATTTTAAAATTTCTTAATTATTTAAATTTTAAGGACTTCTGACATCAGATTAACAGATATACTATAAATAAAATTATATAATAATATGTCTGTAGATTCATATACAAATCATTTTCAAGAGTTTTCGGCTCTTCCAGCCTAGTGATGCAACTAAACGTCTTATTTTTAATGTTAAAAAAAACTAGATAATTTATTAAACAATTCGAAACGTGGCAAAACAGAATATTCCTGTATTATTGTCAGAATTCACTCGACATTTTTTGTAAAATAGGTAAGAGTCATTGAAAATCATGAGAAAGTTTTTGAAAGCATATTTGAAGTTTTCGTTCATTTAGGCGTTCAGAGTTGCTTGCGACATTGTTGATAAGTATTTTAGGGTGGGACGTCGAAGGGAATTTTTGTCAGACTTTGTAAAGGAATCAGAATTAATTTGTTTCTTTTTGAGGATAAATCAGATCATTTTGGAAATTATTGGATTGAATTTCCAACTAAATTTTAGATAAAGCAATAAGTTGATTACAGTATTATTTTATGCTTAAGCATAGCGTAGCATAGCATAGCATAGATTGACTGTACATGTCAATGGTTGCTACTCCGTGATTGATCGGAACTGGTAATAATTGCACTACGATCCAAATGATTAAGGGATGGGAGTTTCCGCTTACTCTCGAAGTGCAATTTTACAATTTTGCAAGTCCTTACAGTCAGTTGGGATGGGGAAGGAATGTTAGGGTGTAATGATTGTTGCTTCTAGAGACCGAGAATACCTCTGCACCACCACAGGAAGGGTGTTTATTAGTGAGGGAGGAAAAGATCTGGGAGTCACCTCTGGTCGATGATGCGATCCATGGACAAGGGGGAAATATACGACTTATAAATAAAGCTATTTTTGTAGTTTTGTCTCGAGAAGTTTTTGGTAGAAGCTTTAAAAAATACGTCAACATCTATAATGTCGAACAATTCAAAAGATGTTTTTATTAATGACGAAACTGAAATTACATGTATATATTTTAAATTATATGAAACAGGAATAATGCCGACACTTGTAGCGACGAACTATACATAGTTTGTTTGAAAATTACATATGAGTATTACTGTGCATTTTGTCTCGATATGGTAGAAGTTTTAAAAAATACGTCAAAATTCACAATGTCGAACAATTCAAAAGATAATTTTGAATAATGTCAAAAAGAGAAAAATATATGTACCGCCGTGCGGGGTGACATTGGGCCTAGGGGGTGACTTTGACCGCCCTTTTCGATGCATCTCATGACTAGAGCGGGTGTCAAAAAACTAATCCATGACGATCCAGTGGCTAATTATAACGTATTCTTGAAGCTTGCCACATTGTTTTCATTATTCCGGTTTTAGTTTGCTGTAAAAATATTGGCTCAAAGTCACCCTCATGGCCCAATGTCACCCCGCACGACGGTATATTGAAATTGTATAAGAAAAAAACATAATGCCGACACTTATAGTGACGAACCATACAAAGTTTGTTTTAATATTACTTGAAAGTTACGCTTTCAAGAAAAAAAGTGTTATCACAAGCATGAAACGAACTCACCAGTTGTTAATCCATCCTCGACTGAACACAAAACTGACACTAACAGCAAAACTTCTTGGCGTCCCGAAAACAGACCGTCTTGCTTGTGCCTTCCCAAATACCTACTCAGCAAGACGCTCCAAAACAGAAATAATAAAAAAAAACCGTGAGCAAAACCTATCTGACGACGCAAAATCGAGCCGTCCTGCTTGGGCTTCACGAAGCACTACCCAGCCTTTACAGTATTATTTCATGCTTTACAAATATTTTAAGTGCAATTACAGGGTATATTTATGGAAGATTGTAATGAGACTCCTGTTAGGATCACAGGGAAGTTAAGATGTCATAACATTATTTCAAAAATACCTGGTACGATTTCTCTTTCGACTTATCGTCGATAAAAATGTTTATTTAAAATTGTTTAGTATAGTTTTTACGTAAAAGATTGGAACAACATTTTGATTCAAATGCCGAACACTGTGTTCATTCTCTCTCATATTCCGAACACCTTGATTCAAATTCCGAATAGCACGAATAAATCCGATTCAAATGATTAATTTCTCAAATAAGTTTATGTGAGCTACTTTTATTGGTCTCGAACTAGAAAATCATCACTACTCCCGAGGGAGAAAATATATTGGAAGACATTGAAATTGAATTGTAAGTGACTGCCATTTCCTGGTAGATTGTTGACATATTTTAATGAAACATTTCAACCAAATCGCCATACAAAATCCGAGTGTTCAGAATATGAGTCTGTTCGGAATTTAAGACAAAACAGTACAAAAATGTTCCTCCATTTGAACGTTTCTTAAAATTTTCAAGCAGCTTGCAAAATCGGTGCTCGGTGGAAATCTGACCTGTTATTGGAAAAGATCTGAACTTCGCTGATTCTGGTGTAATTATTTCTGACACCCAAAAAAATCTTTCAAATTTTGTAAACTTTTTTGGGATAGTTCTCTAAGAAATCCACATGATTCCATCGGACCACCCTGGGAATATCTTTGTTAGAATCTTTGTTTTCATGGATTTGGAAAAATCCTTTTTGGAAAGATGTGTAGCAGATTCATGGCAAGATTCTTAGCACACTCCGTATGATCTTAGCATGATTCCTGCACTATCTGTTGTGAATTACAGACAGGACATTTGGGTATGCCTGCCAATCTAATCTGATGATTCATAATATTTTCATTGGAAGGCTTCCACATCGACTTCGATATCATATATTTTAGGGATGTGTGGGATGTTTGTAAATCTTCAAAATGGGTCGCAACTTGAAAAAATTTGCGAACCACTGGCTTAGGGGAATATACCCCAGTACCGGACACCTAAGCCGTTAAACCATAGGATTTATGCAATCTTGTTACTTATTTCAAGTAATTATTTTCGTTCCATACAATAATAGATTTAGAAACATAAATATAAATTTCGGCATTATAATATGATGATGTTCCAGTTTTCAGTACCAAATTTATCAATCTTGGAAGAGTCTTTGTATTTCTACCAATTTGAAGTATCTTGAACATAGATATGAGTAATTTGAGTTTGACTTGACCTTAAAAACGACTTTAAAAAATGGCTTGGTAATTCTGCAGGATATCATTATTATTTTTCCACTGGTGTCTTACATTATATTCAATATCCACTATTAGTAATGATCACGATGTAAAATTAGCAATAGATATTAAAAATCAATATTTAGAGCCTTCCTTAGCCGAGTTATTAGAGTCTGCAGCTACAAAGCAAAGCCATACTGAAGGTGTCTGGTTGAATCCCGGTCGGTCCAGGATCTTTTCGTAATGGAAATTTCCTTGATTCCCCTGGGCATTAAGTATCATCGTACCTGCCACACGATATACGAATGCAAAAATGGCAACTTTGGCAAAAAACTTTCAGTTAATTACTGTGGAAGTGCTCATAGGAACACTAAGCTGAGAAGCAGCCTCTGTCCCAGTGAAGAGGTAATGCCAAGAAGAAGTTGCCGTAACAACCCTGTTAGTGAAATATATTATATTTATACTAACGAGTATTTCAGCAGTCCTTCCAGTTTGTTCGTCCATATGATGACGGTTTTGTCTGCACTCCCAGATGCAAACTTCTTCCCATCGCGAGCATACGCAACGCAATGAACGGTATCTTTGTGGCCCTTCAATGAGCTGATAATGTTGCCATCGACAGGATCATACACCAAAACTTTGTCGCCTGCCCCGACAATCAGTTGAAGTCCTTCCGGGTGGAAACATATCGAGTGAATGCTAAAATAATAAGGTTTTAGAACAGGATATTTGAAGTGGTTAGAACGAAAATTATTGATTATTTGATTCTTGTTTTTGATACCAAACATTACCTAGCCACATCATTTTTCTCGTTGGGATCGTGGATCTTTTCCACCCACTTCGGGATGGCCCTCATTCTTGATACGTGAATAAAAATACAGTAAAATTTCTAAAACTTCTTCAAATTTGGCATTATTTCAACGAAATCCACTCCATCGCTGTGCCAAAACAAATCACCATTGACGATTTCTTACAACTGTTTCACGATGTGTACTGTTATTCGTCGTCGGTCGTCCAGACGATGGTGTTCTTTCTATGTGCTCATGAATCCCAAAGCCCATGAATGAACATAAATACATACACCTGGATCCGCCGTCGTCTAGCATACGCAACGCATACATCCACGAGAAAAGCCTGAATATAGCCGCTTGAGCATGCTGAAATGGTCATGATTGTAAACAGACTGCTACACGTGCTGTTTGATGTTGGTGCGATCCTTAGCATAAAACTACGCACACCATCCATCCCACGGTACAGTCGTCCTACTGTTATAAATCAACCGAGGATAACAATTTCATATTAACCCACCGTCGGTCGCCCTAGTGTACTGAGTACACGCACTTTGCGAAAAGTCGAAAAACACGTTGAAAATCCCTTCACATTGATCCGGGTGTTGGTCCTATTCCAAGATCTACTCTTCTTCTTGCTTGTAGAGAAGAAATTTTTTGAAAAAATCAACGAAAAGTATTCGAAAACGTCGTGTTTTAAATCTAAGTTTTTACGCGTGTACTGAGTACACCAGTGCGACCGCTCGTGTAACTTTTTTTTACCGGGCCCGTCACACGACCGGTCGCATCGTGTACTGAGTACACGCGGAGCAATTTTGATAGTAAATCCAAAGCTAGTCAAGATAGAATATGAATGTCTTCAGCAAATTTCTTCAGTCCAACGGTACCAATTGGTCAGTGGGCAAAAAACACTTTGGAAACATCCTCATCTTCCTGTGGCCATCGGATTGTGCCCCGGGGGAACCGATGTAGTGGACATTTCGCAATGCAACATCTCGAACACAAATATCTCAGGATCTAGATTTTTTAGCAAGATGGTATCTTCGGCAAAGTTGTTCAGTAGGTCAAGGGCTAACATGTGATAGGCTGCTTGTTTCGAAATTCTGCCACCAGATGGTGCTAGTGAGCATTTAATTTTTCAAACACCGATATCTCAAGACCCTGATTACCAAGAAAGATGATGTCTTCGACAAAGTTGTTTAGTAGGTCAAGGACTAACATATGATAAGCTACCTAACAAGAAAAACTGCCACAAGATGGCGCTAGTGAGCATGCAATATTTTAATCACGAATATCTCAAGATCCCGATATTTTAGAAAGATGGTATTTTCGGCAAAGTTGTTCAGTAGTTAAAGGGCTACCATGTGATGATCTTCTTGATTCGAAATTCTTTCAATAGATGGCGCTAGTGGGCATGATATTTTTCGAACACAGATATCTCAGGATCCTGGTTACCTATAACGTCTTCGACAAAAGTGTTGAATAGGTCAAGGTCTAGCATGTAATAAGCTACCCAACTTGAAATTCTACCAAAAGATGGCGTATTTTGATCGCGAATATCTCAGGACGACGATATTTTAGCAAAGTGGTGTTTTCGGCAAAGGTGTTTAGTAGATTAAGGACTAAACATGTGATGCGCCGTTTCATTTGGATTTTTTCCACAAAACGACGCTAAAGATGTTATTTTTCGAACGCAGATATTTTTGGATCCTGATCGCTTAGAAAAATGATCCTGAGATATTTTCATTACTAAGAAGTATTACCCCTTCGAAAAGGTTGTTCATAAGATGAAGGCCTAAATGCAAGGAACCTCAAGTTTTACAATTCTTTCAACTGGTGGCGCTAGTGAACATGTATATTTTGATTGCTAATATCTGAGGATCCCGATTGCATCCAAATATAAACTTCTCGGCTCAAAAGTTCAGTAAGTCAAGTACAAACTTGTGATGGGCCACACTTGTTTGGGAATTCTTCCACTAGGTGGTGCTACTGATTATGCTATATTTTCAACCCAAATATCTAGGATTGTGATTGCTCAATCATGATAATGACGTCTTCAACTAAGTTGTTTATTCTGTCCAAGACTGAAGCATGTTTAACCCTTATCCTCTCTTGATACGTTTTGAGCATTCGTTAGAAGACTCAAAAAATCATATATCCGTTATTTCTGTTGCGATTTTTAAAATTTTACCACCAATGCAACCAGTCACTTCTCTAGTTTCCATATGTCATAGAGAATATGGTATTGGCCACATGGTTCCGGAGTTATTCCGGGGTGCACTGGGGTAGGTTTTTTCCCGGATGATGATCCACTTACAAAGTGCTTCAGAAACCTGGACTTCGACATGTCATTCTTCATGATTTATCAAGAGGAGGTCACATTAAACCACTTTGGGCCTTTCTGGCCACTTTGGCTTCATTCCGGTAGTCTTCCGGTTGTGGGCCGGTTATGAAGCAGGGCTTGCGACATATCAAACTTCAAGATATAACAAATTAATTATATTGGAGACTATTTCAATCGTTTCTAGTCACATTGGCCACGTTCTTGAAGTACTCCGGGCACCTGATCCCCTCAGGAAGGTGGCCATATATGGGCCAGTTATGAAGCAGGGCTTGCGACATATTAATCTTCGAGATGTTACGAATAAATATGTTGGAGACTATTTCAATCCTTTTCGATCACATTGACTTCATTCCGTATATCTTCCGAAAACTTGATTCCCTCAGGAAAGTGGCCATATATGGGCCGGTTATGAAGCAGGGCTAGCGACATATCAATCTTCAAGATTTTACAAATCAAGTATGTTGAAGACTATATCAATTGGTTTTGGCCACATTGGCCACGTTCAGGAAGTCTTCCGGACACCTGGTCCTCTCAGGAAAGTGACCATATATGGACCGGTTATGAAGCAGGGCTTGCGACATATCAATCTTCAAGAATTTACAAATCAATTATATTGGAGACTGTTTCAATCGTTTCTGGTCACATTGGCCACGTTCTTGAAGTACTCCGGGCACCTGATCCCCTCAGGAAAGTAGCCATATATGGGCCAGTTATGAAGCAGGGCTTGCGACATATCAATTTTCAAGATGTTACGAATAAATATATTGGAGACTATTTCAATCCTTTTCGGTCACATTGACTTCATTCCGGATATCTGCCGGAAACCTCAGGAAAGTGGCCATTATGGACCGGTTATAAAGCAGGGCTTGCGACATATCAATCTTCAAGATTTCATGAATCAGTTATATTGGAGACTATTTCAATCGTTTCTGGTCTCATTGGCCACGTTCTTGAAGTACTCCGGGCACCTGATCCCCTCAGGAAAGTAGTTATGAAGCAGGGCTTGCGACATATCAATCTTCAAGATTTCACGAATCAATTATATTGGAGACTATTTGAATCGTTTTTGGTCACATTGGCCACGTTCAGGAAGTCCTCCGAGCACCCAATCCCCTCAGGAAAGTGGCCATACATAGGCCGGTTATGAAGCAGGGCTTGCGACATATCAATCTACAAAATTGTACGAATAAATATGTTGAAGATTATTTCAATTGCTTTTGGTCAAGTTTTTGTAGATCATGTATTTTGGAGATTATTTCAATATTTTTTTCTAAATAGTCGCATTACACAGTTAAAAATAATGAAGATTACACGTCATGTAAACTTCATTCACGCGATGTGAACATGTCGTCATGTAAATTTAAGTCTGAAACCATGAAATATTGTATTATATGTCAAGTAATCATGCAGGATTCTACTGGATTACATGACATATAATTAAAGTTTACATGACATATCGATCATATTTCGCGCTCCAATTATGTACATTATATGTCTCAGAAATTTATTCGTTTCGTTCGAACTGTGTAGTCACATTCCGCAAATCATTCAATTATCTTGGAAGTAATTTCAAACAATTTTGATCTAAAGATCTGAAAGTCTCCCGGGCACCTTGGAATGGATCAGCGGATCAGCGGAACATCAATCTCCATAATTTTATAAATCAAGTATGTTGTGACATTTTTGTTCATAGCCGAGCAGCTGATATGAGAAATTTAGAAAAAAAAAATCTGTGTCAGATGGCATGATCCCCACCAATAAGGGAATTGTGCCATGCTATGGGGAAAAAAACTTGCGGAAGTCCTGAATCAGTTACAGTCGATTCTCCACAACTCGATATTCTATAACTCGATATACTCAATAACTCGATGGATTTTCCGGTCCCTTCAAATTTCCATACGTTGTGCTCTCCCTCCATAACTCGATATCCATTTGTAAATCCTCCTTATTCGAGGTAATTTATACTAATGCTTGTTTGGAGTGAATAAAAACTTGCAAGTTTTAATAAATATAAAAAACATTAAAATAAAAAAATAATATTTTATCAGTAAAATAAGTGATATTTTTCGAGCATTTCGAAAAAAGTTTTGAAATTATATTGTAAAATAATATCTACAAAATATTATTTCTTTTTTACAGAAGCCATCATATATGTATTGGAAATACAGAAATTTGTTTTTTCGATTTTGGATTTTTTTTTTCGTAGGTATATTCTATAACTCGATAATTCTTTAATTCGATGGTCCCTTGAATATCGAGTAATGGAGAGTCGACTGTACTAGTGAATAACATGAAAAAATATGCAGAAAAATTCTAAAAGAACCTTAAAAAATTGGTGGAAAAAATTGATGATTTATGTATCGTAAGTCTTGTTATATAACTGGAAGAGGAACCAAGTATCCTGAAGACTTCAGGAATATGGCCAATGTGGCAAAAAGTGCTTAAAATGGTTTTCAATATCGCGAGCATATTCTTGTGTTCATTATATACTTTCTAGAGGAAATTCGGTTGACCACAAAGCCTCCAGATTATGGGTTGTGTTTGAAATAGTCACCAACATATATATTCCATAAAATCCTAAAAACTGAGCATTGTTTCATAGTTAATCCATTTATTATAAACTAGTGGTCCCGGCAAACTTCGTCTTGCCATCAAGTAGGCTGTTGAAAAACGCTATGGATCGTCCCATACAAAATGACAGTACCGTTCACGCTCGTTTTTTCTACTTTCCCGGTGAATATCCTGGGATTTTTATGCACACAAACACGTCGGAACACTTGACGAACAAAACGGAAAAATAATCATTCAAATCGGTTGACCCGTTCGGAAGCCATTTCGTGACATACAAACACCACTCCATTTTTATTTATATAGATGGACCCACAGGACTGGAAGACCTTCAGAATGCGTCATGTATAAAAAAAATGTTTGAAATAGTCTCCAACATACTTGCTTCATAACATCTTGAAGACTGATATGTCGCAAGTCCTATTTCATAAGTTATAAGTTTATTACCTATCTATCTCGAGGGAATCAGATACCCAGAAGCCCAGTGAACCACGTATCGTATAAGAATGTGCACCCAAAATCACATATTCATGCGTTCAAAATCAGAATCACACAAGATGCCATATTAAGCGTTATCAATGTCAATACAAGTTGTATATAAATCCCCAATACGATTCATAAACGACAATCTGTGTTGACAACAAAACATATCGTAAATAGTGCAACATAGAATCGCGTTATGTTATATAAACTGACAGATCATATATCAAACCAGAAAGCATCGTATGAAATCGCAATAACTTAGAAAAAATTGCCATCCAAACTTAGTCTATGGGCCTCAAAGAACAACAAAGTATGAGTCGCTGTACATGAAACATGTATTAATATTGGCAAATAATCACCCATCGGATATGCAACCCAGTGGTTAGGTGCCTGATTCCTGATCCAGAGGTCCCGCGTTAGAGACTCGCTGGAATCTTTTTTTTTTTTTATTTTAATCCAAATTTTGTGGCATCGTATATCTGATCGCAGAAAGTCCGAAAAAGTCGTGCCAAGTACGCATATAGCCTCCACTTTGGTAGGTATATAGCCTTTTCGTGTGTTCTATACGATTGAATTGATTCATATAGAATGATGTATAACAAAAGTTATACCAACCAAAATGTTAACTGGGAGACTTCCGGCATGTGACCAATAGGACAAAAAACAATTGAAATAGCCTCCAACAAATCTTGCAGATTGCATCCGTCGCAATCATTATACATAGCTTATTTGTTTATGGTTACTTGTATTAGTGAACCAGGTGGCCAGAAGACTTCTGGAATATGGCCAATGTGACCAAAAACGATTGAAACAGTCTCTAATATATTGGTTCGTAACATCTTGAAGATTGATATGTCGCAAGCCCTGCTTCAAAACCGGCCCATATATGGCCACTTTCCTGAGGGAACCAGGTGTCCGGTAGACTTCCGGAACGTGGCCAATGTGGCCAAAACCAATTGATATAGCCTTCAACATACTTGATTTGTAAAATCTTGAAGTTTGATATGTCGCAAGCTCTGCTTCAAATCCGGTCCATATATAGCCACCTTCCTGAGGGGATCAGGTGCCCGGAGGTCTTCCGGAACGTAGCCAATGTGTCCAAAAACGATTGGAATAGTCACCAATATAATAGGTTCGTGAAATCTTGAAGTTTGATATGTCACAAGCTCTGATTCATAACCGGTCCATATATGGCCACTTTCCTGAGGGGACCAGGTGCCCGGAGGACTTCCGGAATGTGGCCAAAATCGATTGATATAGTCTTCAACATACTTGATTCGTGAAATCTTGATGATTGATATGCCGCAAGCTCTGCTTCATAACCAGTCCGTAAATGGCCACTTCCCCAGGGGAATCAAGTAACCGGAAGACTACCGGAATGAAGCCAAAGTGGCCAGAAAGGCCCAAAGTGGTTTAAAGTGACCTCCTCTTGATAAATCATGAAGAATGACAGGTTTCTGAAGCACTTTGTAAGTGGATCATCATCCGGGAAAAAACCTACCCCAGTGCACCCCGGAATAACTCCGGAACCATGTGGCCAATATCATATTCTCTATGACATATGGAAACTAGAGAAGTGACCGGTTGCATTGGTGGTAAAATCTTGAAAAATAAAAATCGCTCCAGAAATAACGGATGTATGATTTTTTGAGTCTTTTTACGAATGCTCAAAACGTATCAAGAGAGGATAAGGGTTAAGGCCCAAGTAGACAAATTGTCCAGAGTATCTTGTAAGGGTTCTTGTAGTTCGGCTGCTGTTGGTCCTGTGACAGAAACAACACTGTCATCTGCCAGCTGTCTTAACGAACAATTTTCCATGAGACAGTCATCAATGTCTCTTACATAAAAATTATAAAGAAGGGGACTCAGGCATGAGCCCTGTAGTAGACCCATGTAATTAATTCGTGAAACTTTCAAGCAGCCATGAGTAAAACTCATATGCTTCTCGGACAACAATCTTCAAAATTGATGAAAGGCCACTTGCGTGGCGTTTGTCTG